>NW_026990287.1:0-43608 GCF_963921805.1 Phalacrocorax carbo | reverse complement strand
GGTGGCACTTGGGGAGGGGGCGGCTTCTGCCACACCACCAGCCCCCCCCGCGCCCCCCTCGCTGGCCCCCGCCCCCTCGTGTCCCCATCCCTGTCCCCCCACCCCGTGGCCCCCCCCGTCCCGCTCCTCACGTCCCCCCCATCCCCCCCCCGCCATCCCACTCGTGTCCCACGTCCCCCTCTCTGTCCGTTTGTCCCCCTGTCCCCCTCCCTCTGTACCCCTCCCCTGTCCCCGTGTCCCCATGTCCCCATGTCCCCCCGTCCCCCTGTCCCCATGTCCCCCCTGTCCCCCTGTCCCTCTGTCCCCCTGTCCCCCCGTCCCCCTGTCCCCATGTCCCCCCTGTCCCCATGTCCCCGTGTCCCCCTGTCCCCCTGTCCCCCTGTCCCCATGTCCCCCCTGTCCCCATGTCCCCGTGTCCCCCTGTCCCCCCCGTCCCCCTGTCCCCCCGTCCCCCTGTCCCCATGTCCCCCTGTCCCCCTGTCCCCCTGTCCCTCTGTCCCCCTGTCCCCCCGTCCCCCTGTCCCCATGTCCCCCCTGTCCCCATGTCCCCGTGTCCCCCTGTCCCCCTGTCCCCCCGTCCCCCTGTCCCCATGTCCCCCTGTCCCCATGTCCCCCTGTCCCCCCGTCCCCCTGTCCCCATGTCCCCCTGTCCCCATGTCCCCGTGTCCCCCTGTCCCCCTGTCCCCCCGTCCCCCTGTCCCCATGTCCCCCTGTCCCCATGTCCCCGTGTCCCCCTGTCCCCCTGTCCCCCCGTCCCCCTGTCCCCATGTCCCCCCTGTCCCCATGTCCCCGCGTCCCCCTGTCCCCATGTCCCCGTGTCCCCCTGTCCCCCTGTCCCCCCGTCCCCCTGTCCCCATGTCCCCCCTGTCCCCATGTCCCCGTGTCCCCCTGTCCCCCTGTCCCCCTGTCCCCCTGTCCCTCTGTCCCCCTGTCCCCCCGTCCCCCTGTCCCCATGTCCCCGTGTCCCCCCTGTCCCCCTGTCCCCATGTCCCCCCTGTCCCCATGTCCCCGTGTCCCCCTGTCCCCCCGTCCCCCTGTCCCCATGTCCCCCCTGTCCCCATGTCCCCGTGTCCCCCTGTCCCCCTGTCCCCCTGTCCCCATGTCCCCCATGTCCCCCTGTCCCCATGTCCCCATGTCCCCCCTGTCCCCCTGTCCCCATGTCCCCCTGTCCCCCTGTCCCCCTGTCCCCCTGTCCCCATGTCCCCATGTCCCCGTGTCCCCCTGTCCCCCTGTCCCCCTGTCCCCCTGTCCCCATGTCCCCGTGTCCCCCTGTCCCCATGTCCCCCTGTCCCCCTGTCCCCGTGTCCCCCTGTCCCCATGTCCCCGTGTCCCCCTGTCCCCGTGTCCCCGTGTCCCCCTGTCCCCGTGTCCCCCTGTCCCCCTGTCCCCATGTCCCCATGTCCCCGTGTCCCCCTGTCCCCCTGTCCCCATGTCCCCGTGTCCCCCTGTCCCCGTGTCCCCCTGTCCCCCTGTCCCCATGTCCCCGCGTCCCCCTGTCCCCATGTCCCCGTGTCCCCCTGTCCCCATGTCCCCCTGTCCCCCTGTCCCCATGTCCCCCTGTCCCCATGTCCCCGTGTCCCCCTGTCCCCCTGTCCCCGTGTCCCCCTGTCCCCCTGTCCCCCTGTCCCCCTGTCCCCATGTCCCCGTGTCCCCCTGTCCCCGTGTCCCCCTGTCCCCCTGTCCCCCTGTCCCCCTGTCCCCATGTCCCCGTGTCCCCCTGTCCCCGTGTCCCCCCGTCCCCCTGTCCCCCTGTCCCCATGTCCCCCTGTCCCCCTGTCCCCGTGTCCCCCATGTCCCCCTGTCCCCCTGTCCCCATGTCCCCCCTGTCCCCCTGTCCCCGTGTCCCCCTGTCCCCATGTCCCCGTGTCCCCCTGTCCCCCTGTCCCCCTGTCCCCGTGTCCCCCTGTCCCCCTGTCCCCATGTCCCCCCTGTCCCCCTGTCCCCGTGTCCCCCTGTCCCCATGCCCCCCTGCCCCCATGTCTCCATGTCCCCCTGTCCCCATGTCCCCATGTCCCCCTGTCCCCGTGACCCCGTGACCCCGTGTCCCTCTGTCCCCATGTCCCTCTGTCCCCCTGTCCCCATGTCCCCCTGTCCCCCTGTCCCCCTGTCCCCGTGTCCCCCTGTCCCCATGTCCCCATGTCCCCCTGTCCCCCTGTCCCCCTGTCCCCATGTCCCCATGTCCCCCTGTCCCCCTGTCCCCCTGTCCCCGTGTCCCCCTGTCCCCCTGTCCCCATGTCCCCATGTCCCCCTGTCCCCGTGACCCCGTGACCCCGTGTCCCTCTGTCCCCATGTCCCTCTGTCCCCCTGTCCCCATGTCCCCCCATGACCCCCATCCCCCCATGACCCCCCGTGACCCCCCACCCCCCGGGCCCCCCCGGGCCCCCCGTGCCCCCCATACCCTGCTGAAGGCCAGGAGGCAGCGCAGGCGCCCCGGCGGCCCCAGGCAGTGCCGCAGCCTCGCGTCCCCGCGTCCCCCCGTCACCCCACATCCCCCCATGACCCCCCGTGACCCCCCACCCCCCGGGCCCCCCCGCGCCCCCCGTGCCCCCCATACCCTGCTGAAGGCCAGGAGGCAGCGCAGGCGCCCCGGCGACCCCAGGCAGTGCCGCAGCCTCGTGTCCCCGCGTCCCCCCGTCACCCCACATCCCCCCATGACCCCCCGTGACCCCCCACCCCCCGGCCCCCCCCATGCCCCCCGTGCCCCCCATACCCTGCTGAAGGCCAGGAGGCAGCGCAGGCGCCCCGGCGGCCCCAGGCAGTGCCGCAGGCGCCAGTGCACCAGGTGCTCCCAGGCGAAGACGAGCAGGCTCAGCCCCATGGCCACCAGCAGCATGTAGAAGACGCCGGCCATGTTGTCGATGTCCAGTTTGCTGCTCATCACCTCCAGCTTCTCCTGGTGGCAGATCCCCGACAGCCACAGCCGCTCCAGCATCTCGATCTCGTCTGCGGGGCGGGGGGGACACCGTCACACCCCCGCCAGGGGTGCTCCAAGGGGCATTTGGGGGGGATTGGGGGCTCCATGGGGTGTTTGGAGGGCACCCAAGAGGGGATTGGTGGCTCCATGGGGAGTTTGGAGGGCATTAAGGTGGGAATTGGGGGCTCCATGGAGCGATTGGGGGGCACCAAGGGGGGATTGGGGGCTCCAAGGGGCGTTTGGGGGGGATTGGGGGCTCCATGGGGCGATTGGGGGGCACATAAGGGGGAATTGAGGGCTCCATGGGGCATTTGGAGGGCACCAAGGGGGGATTGGGGGCTCCATGGGGGGATTTGGGGGGCACTCAAGGGGGAATTGGGGGCTCCATGGGGCGTTTGGAGGGCACCAAGGGGGGATTGGGGGCTCCATGGGGCGTTTGGAGGCACACCAGGGGGATTTGGGGGGCAACAAGGGGGAATTGGGGGCTCCAATGGGGGATTTGGGGGGCAACAAGGGGGAATTGGGGGCTCCAATGGGGGATTTGGGGGCACACGGGGGGACACCCCCTCAGACATCCCCAAACACCCCCTCAGACACCCCCAATCTCCCCCTCAGACACCTAAACGCCCTAAACCCCCTCCTCAGAGACCCCAAACACCCCAAACCCCCTCTTAGAGACCCCCAAACTCCCTCAAAGGCCCCCCCAAACACCCCTCTGAGACCCCCAAACGCCCCCAAACCCCCTCAAACACCCGCTCAGAGACCCCCAATCTCCCTCAAATGCCCCAAACACCCCTCTCAGAGACCCCCCAGTCTCCCCCTCAGACACCCCAAACACCCCAAATCCCCTCTCAGAGACCCCCAAATGCCCCCAAACACCCCCAAACACCCCCTCAGAGACCCCCAATCTCCCCTGCAGACACCCCAAACGCCCCAAACCCCCTCAAACACCCCCTCAGAGACCCCCAACCTCCCTCAAATGCCCCAAACACCCCTCTCAGAGACCCCCCAGTCTCCCCCTCAGACACCCCAAACACCCCCAAACCCCCTCAAACACCCCCTCAGAGACCCCCAATCTCCCCCTCAGACACACCAAATGCTCCCAAACCCCCTCTCAGAGACCCCCAAACTCCCTCAAATGCCCCAAACACCCCTCTCAGACACCCTCAGTCACCCCCTCAGACACACCAAACACCCCAAACCCCCTCTCAGAGACCCCCAAATGCCCCCAAACACCCCCAAATGCCCCCAAACACCCCCAAACACCCCCTCAGAGACCCCCAATCTCCCCTGCAGACACCCCAAACGCCCCAAACCCCCTCAAACACCCCCTCAGAGACCCCCAACCTCCCTCAAATGCCCCAAACACCCCCTCAGAGACCCCCAGTCTCCCCCTCAGACACCCCAAACACCCCCAAACCCCCTCAAACACCCCCTCAGAGACCCCCAATCTCCCCCTCAGACACACCAAATGCTCCCAAACCCCCTCTCAGAGACCCCCAAACTCCCTCAAATGCCCCAAACACCCCTCTCAGACACCCTCAGTCACCCCCTCAGACACACCAAACACCCCAAACCCCCTCTCAGAGACCCCCAAATGCCCCCAAACACCCCCAAATGCCCCCAAACACCCCCAAACACCCCCTCAGAGACCCCCAATCTCCCCTGCAGACACCCCAAACGCCCCAAACCCCCTCAAACACCCCCTCAGAGACCCCCAACCTCCCTCAAATGCCCCAAACACCCCCTCAGAGACCCCCAGTCTCCCCCTCAGACACCCCAAACCCCCTCAAACACCCCCCTCAGAGACCCCCAATCTCCCTCAAAGGCCCCAAACACCCCCTCAGAGACCCCAAACCCCCCCGAGCCCCCTCTCAGAGACCCCCAACCTCCCCGAAGCCCCCGCCCCGGCCGCACCGTCGCCCAGCAGCTGGAGCAGGGCCAGGTCGACGGGGCGCTTCCAGCGGGAGCCGCGCTGCAGGGCGATGCCGTAGCCCGTGGAGGCGAACACCTTGCCGGAGCCGATGGTGACCAGCTTGCAGCCCTCCTCCTTCCGCGCCATGTAGTTCAGCACCGCCGCGTCGTAGATGAAGGCGTCCAGCTTCCTGCGCGCCCTGACGTTGGCGCCCGCCCGCCGGCCCCGCCCGGCGACGCCCCGCCCACCGACGCCCCGCCTACGGCCGCCAAAACGCACCCCCGGCCTCGCCTGTACCCCCTCGGCCCCACCCACGGATCCCAGCCGCACCCACAGCCTTGCCTCTACCCCTAAGCCGCTCCCACAGCCACACCCATACCCCTAAACCCCGCCCACAGCCTCGCCCATACCCCCAGGCCCCGCCCACACTGCCACACCCATACACCTAGGCCACACCTGCAGCAACACCTATACACCTAGGCCCTGCCCACGGCTCCCAGCCACACCTACAGCCACACCCATACCCCTAAGACCCGCCCACAGCCACACCCATACCCCTAGGCCCCACCCACAGCCACACCTGTACACCTAGCCCCCGCCCATGGCCACCCAGCCACACCCACAGCCTCACCTGTATGCATAAGCCACACCCACAGCCCCACCCATACCCCTAAGCCCCGCCCGCAGCCACACCCATACCCCCTAGGCCCCGCCCACACAGCCACACCTATACCCCCACGCCCTGCCCACAGCTCCCAGACACACCCACACTCACCTCTACCCCAAGCCACTCCCACAGCCACACCCATACCCCTAGGCCCCGCCCACACTGCCACACCCACACATTTAGGTCCCGCCCGCACTGCCACACCCATAAACATAGGCCCCGCCCACACAGCCACACCTGTAAACCTACACCCCGCCCATGGCCACCCAGCCACACCCACAGCCTCGCCTCTATCCGTAGGCCATACCCACAGCCCCACCCATACCCTAAGCCCCGCCCACAGCCACACCCATACAACTAGGCCACAGCCACAGCCACCAAGACACACAGAGCCACACCTGTTCCCCTAGACCTGCCCATAGCCACACCCATACCCCAGGCCCCGCCCATGGGCACCCAGCCACACCCACAGCCACGCCTCTACGCCTAAGCCACACCCACAACCCCACCCATAGCCCTAAACCACGCCCAAAGCCACACCCATACCCCTAGGCCCCACCCATATCCACCCTCACGCAGAGCCACACCCATACCCCTAGGCCCCGCCCACAACCCCTAGCTCCACCCATTGCTCCGACCCCACCCCTTTCCCCAGGCCCCGCCCCTGCCCCTGTCTCTCCCTCCCAAGCCCCTCCCACCCCCAAACCCCACCCTGACCCCCGCCTGCAGCCCCCATCCCCCACCCCTCCCCTTCCTTCTCCCCATCCCCCTCCCAAGCGGCCCCGCCCCTTCAGGCCCCGCCCACGAAGGCCCCGCCCCCCTTCCCAAGCCCTTCTCACCCCCAAACCCCACCCTGACCCCCGCCTGCAGCCCCCATCCTCCACCCCATCCCTTCCCTCCCCCCATCCCCCTCCCCCCGCGGCCCCGCCCCTTCAGGCCCCGCCCCCGCAGGCCCCGCCCCTCGGCCCCGCCCCCTCAGGCCCCGCCCCCTTCCCAAGCCCCTCCCACCCCCAAACCCCACCCTGACCCCTGCCTGCAGCCCCCATCCTCCACCCCTTCCCTTCCCTCACCCCATCCCCCTCCCCCCGCGGCCCCGCCCCTTCAGGCCCCGCCCCGCGGCCCCTCCCCCGCAGGCCCCGCCCCCGCAGGCCCCGCCCCTCGCTGACCCGGTCTTGAGGTGGTGGAGGGCGTCCTCCACGCCGCGCTGGTTGTACTTGACCATGTAGCTGTGCATGTCGGGGTAGTTGCTGCGGATGTTCTTCTCGGTGCTGCCGTTGGGCACCGTCCCGAACTTCAGCGGGGGGTACTGCTCCTGCGGGCGCTGGAACTGCCCCGGGCGTCGGCACCGCCGCCACGCCCCGCCACGCCCCGCCGCGCCCCGCTGCGCCCCGCCCGCGCTGCGCCCGCGCCGCGCCCGCCCACGCCCGCCAGCGCCCGCGCGCCCGCTCCGATACACACACACACACACCCCCGTCACCCCGACGACATCCAGTGACAGCCATGTGGGCCTCGCTGACATGCCCGCTGACACGCCCGCTGACACGCCCGCTGACACGCCCTCCGACACCCACCAGCGCACACACACCCCCCCGCCGACACCCACACGCACCCACAGGCACCCCTCCGACACCCACACCCGCCCCTCTGACATCCACTGACAGCCACATGGGCCTCGCTGCCACGCCCTCTGCCACGCCCTCTGCCACGCCCGCTGCCACGCCCGCCGCCACGCCCGCCGCCACGCCTGCCGCCACCCACATGCCCTACTGACACGCACCGACACCCAAACCCACCCTGCTGACACCCAAACACATGCCCACACCCCCCCACAGCCACACCCACCCCCCCCACCCCCCCCAAAACCCACCCCCCCAAACCCCCACAGTGACCCCCAAAACCCCACGGTGCCCCCCCCAAACCCCTATAGCAACCCCCAAGCCCCAACGGTGCCCCCCAACCCCTATAGCAACCCCAAACCCCAACGGTAACTCCCAACCCCTATAGCAACCCCAAACCCCATTGGTGACCCCCAAACCCCATCAGTGACCCCCAAACCCCCCCGCACCCCCATAGACACCCTCCCCGCGCCGGGGGTCGCGCCGGCAGTACCTTGCGGTCGCTGAGCCCTGAGACGGTGTCGACGTACTCCTCCTGGATCATGAAGGCGGCCAGGTTGGCGGTGTAGCTGGCGAGGAAGATGACGGCGAAGAAGGCCCAGACCAGCACCATGATCTTGCTGGTGGTGCCCTTGGGGTTCTCCACCGGCACCGAGTTGTTGAAGACGAGGGCCCACAGCAGCCAGATGGACTTGCCGATGGTGAACTTGGAACCACCGGCGCCTGGGGACGGGATGGTGTCACCCCAGGGACCGCGTCACCCCAGGGACCGTGTCACCCCAAGGATGGGATGGTGTCACCCCAGGGACCGCGTCACCCCAGGGACCGCGTCACCCCAGGGACAGGATGGTGTCACCCCAGGGACCGCGTCACCCCGGGGACCGTGTCACCCCAGGGACAGGATGGTGTCACCCCAGGGACCGCGTCACCCCAAGGATGGGATGGTGTCACCCCAGGGACCGCGTCACCCCGGGGACCGTGTCACCCCGGGGACAGGATGGTGTCACCCCAGGGACCGCGTCACCCCAAGGATGGGATGGTGTCACCCCAGGGACTGCGTCACCCCGGGGACTGTGTCACCCCAGGGACCGCATCACCCCGAGGATGGGATGGTGTCACTCCAGGACTGCGTCACCCCAGAGACAGCGTCACCCCAGGGACCGCCTCACCCCAGGGACCGCGTCACCCCAAGGATGGGATGGTGTCACTCCAGGACTGCGTCACCCCAGAGACAGCGTCACCCCAAGGATGGGATGGTGGGACCCCAGGGACCGCCTCACCCCAGGGACCGCGTCACCCCAGGGGTAGGATGGTGTCACCCCAGGACCACGTCACCCCAGGAACAGATGGTGTCACCCCGGGGATGGGATGGTGTCACCCTGGGGACCACGTCACCCCAGGGATGGGACGGTGTCACCGTGGGTGCAGGGACGATGTCACCCCAAGGACCGTGTCACCCCAGGGACGAGACGGTGTCACCGTGGGTGCAGGGACGGTGTCACCCCAAGGACCATGTCACCCCAGGGACGGGACAGTGTCACCGTGGGTGCAGGGACGGTGTCACCCCAAGGACCGTGTCACCCCAGGGACAGGACGGTGTCACCGTGGGTGCAGGGACGGTGTCACCCCAAGGACCATGTCACCCCAGGGACGGGACGGTGTCACCCCAAGGACCGTGTCACCCCAGGGACGGGACGGTGTCACCGTGGGTGCAGGGATGGTGTCACCCCAAGGACCATGTCACCCCAGGGACAGGACGGTGTCACCCCAAGGACCGTGTCACCCCAGGGACGGGACGGTGTCACCGTGGGTGCAGGGACGGTGTCACCCCAAGGACCATGTCACCACGGTGACCATGTCTCACACACCCCCAGGGATGGGGCGACGTCACCCCGGGGACAATGTCACACCGTGTGTGTCCCCCCCGCCTCGCCAAGTGACACCGGGCCGTCCCCCCGCCGCCGGCTGTAGGCGGAGGGAGCCGCCTACAGCCTCCACTCACGTTGTCCGGTGGCCAGGCTGCGGTTGTAGCCCACGGGGCTGAAGTACTCGAAGATGAAGACGGTGACGGCCACCACCGTGAGGCACATGACGAACATCATCACCCAGACGGCCGGGCTGTAGGGCTCTGCGGGGGAGGGACACACACGCGACGGGGTGACACGAGGCGGGGCGACGCCCCGTCAGCCGGCCGGGCGGGGCGGGTGTCCGCCTGTCCGTCCGTACCGAGGAAGGCGGAGGGGGAGACGGTGCCGTTGCTGCGGGACACCATGACGCTGATGCCCGTCTCCACGAAGGGGACGGAGAAGTCGATGATCTCGGAGCGCTCCTCGTTAATGGTTAACGAGCCGATGGCCATGTCAGCGCGGCGGTAAAACACCTGTGGGCGGGGCATCGGAGGGTGTGGCCGGGTGGGGCGGGGCCACGCGGGGCGGGGCCGGCGGGGCGGGGCAATGGGGGTGGGTGTCGATGATCTCGGAGCGCTCCTCGTTAATGGTTAACGAGCCGATGGCCATGTTGGCGCGGCGGTAAAACACCTGTGGGCGGGGCATCGGGGGGGTGTGGCCGTGGGGGCGTGGCGGGACGTGGCGGGGCCGGCGGGGCGGGGCAATGGGGGTGGGAGTGGATGATCTTGGAGCAACCCCCCAAATGCAACTGGGGGGTCTCCCAGCCCCCTCAATGTGACTGGGGGGTCTCCCATCTCCCCCAGTTGTGACTGGGGGGTCTCCCAGCCCCCCAAATGAGACTGGGGGGTGTCTCCCACCGCCCCAAATGCGACTGGGGGGTCTCCCAGCCCCCCGAATGTGACTGGGGGCATCTCCCAGCCCCCTCAATGTGACTGGGGGGTCTCCCATCTCCCCCAGATGCAACTGGGGGGTCTCCCAGCCCCCCAAATGAGACTGGGGGGTGTCTCCCACCCTCCCAAATGCAAATGGGGGTCTCCCAGCCCCCCAAATGTGACTGGGGGCATCTCCCAGCCTCCTCAATGCAACTGGGGGGCGGTCTCCCAGCGCCCTCAATGTGACTGGGGGGTCTCCCATCTCCCCCAAATGCGACTGGGGGGTCTCCCAGCCCCCCAAATGTAACTGGGGGCGTCTCCAGCCCCCTCAATGTGACTGGGGGGTCTCCCATCTCCCCCAAATGTTACTGGGGGGTCTCCCAGCCCCCCAAATGTGACTGGGGGCATCTCCCAGCCCCCTCAGTGCGACAGGGGAGGATCTCCCAGCCCCCCAAAATGCAACTGGGGGGTCTCCCATCTCCCCCAGATGCAACTGGGGGGTCTCCCAGCCCTCCAAATGAGACTGGGGGGTGTCTCCCACCCTCCCAAATGCAAATGGGGGTCTCCCAGCCCCCCAAATGTGACTGGGGGCATCTCCCAGCCTCCTCAATGCAACTGGGGGGGGTCTCCCAGCCCCCTCAATGTGACTGGGGGGGTCTCCCATCTCCCCCAAATGCAACTGGGGGGTCTCCCAGCCCCCCAAATGTGACGGGGGCGTCTCCCAGCCCCCTCAATGTGACTGGGGGGGTCTCCCATCTCCCCCAAATGCAACTGGGGGGTCTCCCAGCCCCCCAAATGTGACGGGGGCATCTCCCAGCCTCCTCAATGCAACTGGGGGGCGGTCTCCCAGCGCCCTCAATGTGACTGGGGGGTCTCCCATCTCCCCCAAATGCGACTGGGGGGTCTCCCAGCCCCCCAAATGTAACTGGGGGCGTCTCCAGCCCCCTCAATGTGACTGGGGGGTCTCCCATCTCCCCCAAATGTTACTGGGGGGTCTCCCAGCCCCCCAAATGTGACTGGGGGCATCTCCCAGCCCCCTCAGTGCGACAGGGGAGGATCTCCCAGCCCCCCAAAATGCAACTGGGGGGTCTCCCATCTCCCCCAGATGCAACTGGGGGGTCTCCCAGCCCTCCAAATGAGACTGGGGGGTGTCTCCCACCCTCCCAAATGCAAATGGGGGTCTCCCAGCCCCCAAAATGTGACTGGGGGCATCTCCCAGCCTCCTCAATGCAACTGGGGGGGGGTCTCCCAGCGCCCTCAATGTGACTGGGGGGTCTCCCATCTCCCCCAAATGTGACGGGGGCGTCTCCCAGCCCCCTCAATGTAACTGGGGGGGTCTCCCATCTCCCCCAGTTGTGACTGGGGGGGTCTCCCATCTCCCCCAAATGTGACTGGGGGGTCTCCCAGCCCCCCAAATGTGACGGGGGCGTCTCCCAGCCCCCTCAATGTGACTGGGGGGGTCTCCCATCTCCCCCAGTTGTGACTGGGGGGTCTCCCATCTCCCCCAGATGCGACTGGGGGGTCTCCCAGCCCCCTCAACGCGACGGGGGGGGGGTCTCCCAGCCCTCCCCCCCCCCAACAGCGACGGGGCCGGGGGGGTCCCCACCTCTCCCACCATGCCGTTCCAGACGCCGTCGATCTTCTTGCCGTGCTTGCCGTTGGTGACGAGGTAGAGGTCGTAGGTGAAGCCGAGGGCGCGCGCCAGCCGCTTCAGGATGTCGATGCAGAAGCCCTTGCAGCACTTCTTCTCGAAGAGCGCCGGCTCCGACGGAGAGCTGCGGGCACGCCGGCGTTGGGGGGCGACCCAGCGCGGGGAGGGGGCGCCCCCGGGGTGGGGGGGGGAGCACCCAGGGCGGGGGGGAGCACCCAGGGCGGGGGGGGAGCACCCAGGGCGGGGGGGAACCCCCAGTGTGTGTGGGAAGCACCGAGGGGGGGGGGAATTCCCCAGGGTGGGGGGGGATTCCCCAGGGTGGGGGGGAGCCCCGAGGGTGGGCAGAAGCCCCCAGGGTGGGGAGGGAGCACCCAGGGCGGGGGGGAGCACCCAGGGTGGGGGGGAAGCACCCAGGGCAGGGGGGAAGCCCCGAGGGTGGGGGGACGGACACACACCCCTGTGGAAGCATGGGGACACCCCAAGGGTGGGGGGGAGCACCCAGGGCAGGAGGGAGCCCCCAGGGTGGGTGGGAGCCCCCAGGGCAGGAGGTAGTACCCAAGGGGTGGGGGGAGCCCCCAGGGCGGGGGGGGCACCCCAAGGGTGGGAGACACACACCCACACCCCCGTGACGGCACGGGGACACCCCCATGGCAACACTGGGGACAGCCCAAGGGTGACGGGGACACCCCCGCGGTGGTAGGGCAACACCCTGGTGGGTGATGGGGGGACACCCCAAGGGTGGGGGGGGACCCCGCACCTACACAGTGATGGGGACAACCCCGTGGCAGGGGGGACCACTGACACCCTGAGAGTGGTGGGGACACCCCCATGGCAGTGTCGGTGACACCCTCACGGCACCGGGGACACCCCGAGGGTGGTGGGGACACCCCTGTGACAGTGTCTGGGACACCCCAGGGTGGTGGGAACGCCCTCATGGCACTGGGGACACCCCAGGGTGGTGGGGACACCCCCGTGACAGTGTCTGGGACACCCCAGGGTGGTGGGAACACCCTCACGGCACCGGGGACACCCCGAGGGTGGTGGGGACACCCCCGTGACAGTGTCTGGGACACCCCAGGGTGGTGGGAACACCCTCACGGCACCGGGGACACCCCGAGGGTGGTGGGGACACCCCGAGGGTGGTGGAGACACCCCCGTGACAGTGTCTGGGACACCCCAGGGTGGTGGGAACACCCTCACGGCACCGGGGACACCCCGAGGGTGGTGGGGACACCCCCGTGACAGTGTCTGGGACACCCCAGGGTGGTGGGAACACCCTCACGGCACCGGGGACACCCCGAGGGTGGCGGGGACACCCCCGTGACAGTGTCTGGGACACCCCAGGGTGGTGGGAACACCCTCACGGCACCGGGGACACCCCAAGGGTGGTGGGGACACCCCCGTGACAGTGTCTGGGACACCCCAGGGTGGTGGGAACACCCTCACGGCACTGGGGACACCCCAAGGGTGGTGGGGACACCCCCGTGACAGTGTCTGGGACACCCCAGGGTGGTGGGAACACCCTCACGGCACCGGGGACACCCCAAGGGTGGTGGGGACACCCCCGTGACAGTGTCTGGGACACCCCAGGGTGGTGGGAACGCCCTCACGGCACCGGGGACACCCCGAGGGTGGTGGGGACACCCCCGTGACAGTGTCTGGGACACCCCAGGGTGGTGGGAACGCCCTCACGGCACCGGGGACACCGCGGGGCGGGTGTCGGGGGTGCGTCACCCACCCGGCGGTGCGGTTGAGCTGCTTGCGGCAGGGGACGGAGTCGCGGATGCAGGTGCCGGTGGCGGGGTCGATGCTCTCCACGATGACGAAGGGCCGCTCCTCCAGCGTGGCCACCGTCAGGTGTTGGTCGTCGTCCACCGGTTGTAGGAATTTACCGTAACGTGACCAAACGGGGTACTTCATCCGCAGGATCCGGTGTTCCCAGCTGCCCACCTGTGAGGGACAACGCCTGCGTCACGCTCAGGGGGGCTGTCACCGCCGGGGACGGTCCGATGTCACCGTGACGGCCCTACAGCTGGAGAGACCCCACAGCCGGACAGACCCCACCCCCATCCAGACAGATGGACGCGGGGGGGGAACAGGCGGAGGGAGGGTCCCCGGAGGCGTCACCGCGCCGAGGCGACCGACGGGCTGAGTTTCTGCGTCACCGTCACCCCCGCGGGGACGCGGTGTTGTGACAAGGCAGCGCGACACCGCGACGGCGGGGGGTGGGGGGGTGAACGCCAGATGGTACCGCAACCCCCTCCCCGGGGGTGGGGGGGACACACGGCGCTGGCGAGCGGAGCCGGCGCCGTCAGGCTGACAGCCCGGACGTCACCGTGACCGGAATGACAAACACCGCGAGGAGCAGACAGGCGCCCCCAGGGGGAACGGTGACAGCGCAGGGACGCGGCACAGGCGTCGGGGACGCTCACCACCTCCCAGCTGCGCTCCTTGTTGAGGGAGATCACAACCAGCGAGGGGTTGACGAGGTAACCGTCCTCGTTGAAGGAGAAATCCTTCTGCCCCCAGGTGATGTTCATGAAGTACCTGGCAGGGACGCAACACCGTGACGGGGCTGTCACCTCCCCGAGGCGACAGGCGCCGGCGGTTCCGCCGCCCTCACCGGTGGAGGTTGTCGTTGATCTGGGTGACGTTGGGCGCCCGGCAATCGTTGTTGAACTCGGGGATGAAACCGTAATCGCGCAGCAGGGCCTCGGCGCCCTTGGCCACGATGGCCACCCCGTTGTGCACGCGGTGTTGCAGGTCGTCCCGCCAACCGGCCGACAACACCGCGAACAAACCGGCCGGGAGGTGCTCGGGTAATTGATCGCTTCCGCCGAGGTTCGTACCGACGACGAACCAGATGTAACCGGGACCGGTTAAACCGGCGTCTCGCGCCGCTCGGAAAATGGCCTCGGCTTCTTCCCGCGAGCAGTAGAGGAGGCGGATCTGGGCGCTGACCTCGCGCAGCTGCCGGCGCAACCGCGTTCCCTCGGGGTCGTCGGTCAGGTTGAGGGTCAGGACGCCGCGGTGTTCCCAGCCGATGAAGCTGCTGTCGGTTAAAACCTCCACGTAATCCACGAAGTCTTCGTAGCCCGGGAAGAGGGTGGTGACGACGGCGAAGGCCGTCCAGTCGTACTCCTCCAACACCTCGAAGATCACCTGCAGCTGCTGCTCGGTGGAGGAGCCCAGCTGGAGGAAGGTGGAGCCCTTCTCCTGCGGGGGCGGGGAGAGGGTGACAAGGGTGGTGACGGGGACGGCCGGTGGTTCCAGATGGGGTTGGAGTCGGGTTGGGGGCAGTTGGGTGGCTCTGGATGGGGTTGGGGACAGTTGGGGTTGGGGACAGTCGGTTTGGGGACAGTCAGGTGGCTCTGGAGGTGGCTGGGGTTGGGGACGGTCAGTTTGGGGGCAATTAGGTGGCTCTGGACGTGGTTGGGGCCAGGGACAATTGGTTTGGGGACAGTCGGGTGGCTCTGGACGTGGTTGGGGACAGTTGGGGCCGGTGACAGTCAGTTTGGGGACAGTTGGGTGGCTCTGGATGTGGTGGGGACAGCTGGGGCCGGGGACAGTTGGTTTGGGGACAGTCATGGCAGGTCTGGGTACAGTTGGGGTTGAGGACAGTCAGTTTGGGGGCAATCAGGTGGCTCTGGACATGGTTGGGGTTGGGGACAGTCAGTCTGGGGACAGTCGGGTGGCTCTGGATGTGGTTGGGGATCGGAACAGTCGGTTTGGGGACAGCTGGGTGGCTCTGGACGTGGTTGGGGTTGGGGACAGTTGGTTTTGGGACAGTCAGGCAGGTCTGGGTACAGTTGGGGTTGGGGATAGTCGGTTTGGGGACAGTCGGGTGGCTCTGGATGTGATTGGGGTTGGGCTGGGGACAGTCATGGTGGCTCTAGGTGCAGTTGGGGGGATATTTGGGTGACTCCAGATAGAACTGGGGTTGGGGACAGTCAGACTGGGGACCTGTGGGTGACCCTAGACGTGACAGGGGTTGGGGACAGTCACGTTAGAGACAGTCGGGCGGCCCTAGACACGGTTGGGGTTGGGTTGGGAACAACCGGGTGACCCTGGACGCGGTCGGGGACAGTCAGGTACCCCTAGAAAAGGCTGGGGAGAGCGGGGTGCCCCCCCGAGTGCCCCACCCCGCCCCACCTTGGGCGTGAGGACGATGGCGGAGCCGCCGTTGATGCCGATGATGGGCACCGAGGTCTGGGCCGAGATGAAGTCGAGGATTTGCGCCACGGCCTCGGAGCGGGCGTCGTCCTCGAAGACGACGCCGTGGATGCGGAGGGAGGAGAGGACGTCGCACAGGCGGACGATCAAACTCCGCGGGTTGGTGTCGTTCAACACCACCCCGACGGGGTTGACGTCCAACGAGAAGTCGCGGAAGGCGGCGGGCGCCAGGCGGGGCCCGGCAGGGCCGTAGGAGGCTCCGCTGAGGATGACGGCGACGTTCAGCGCCCGCCGGTTCCCCTCCGGCCGCGGCGCCAGGAAGGGGCTGGCGCAGGCCAGGGCCAGGGCGAAGAACATCCTGCTGGCGGGGGCGGGGACCCGGGGGCTCATCGCGCCGCCGCTGCGCCCTGGGGGGGACGGGAGAGGGGGGGGATGCTGGGGGACGTGCCCACCAGTGCCCCCCCGGTAGCCCCCAGTAACCCCCAAAGCACTGGGAGAGGGTCAGGTGGGCGGGGAATGGTGGGAGGGGGGCTCACCAGTAACACGCAGTACCCACCAGTAACCCCCAAAGCACTGGGAGAGGGTCAGGTGGGCGTGGAATGGTGGGAGGGGTGCTCACCAGTAACACGCAGTACCCACCAGTAACCCCCAAAGCACTGGGAGAGGGTCAGGTGGGCGGGGAATTGGGGAGGGGTGCTCACCAGTAACACCCAGTACCCACCAGTAACCCCCAAAGCACTGGGAGAGGGTCAGGTGGGCGGGGAATGGTGGGAGGGGGGCTCACCAGTAACACCCAGTACCCACCAGTAACCCCCAAGCACCGGGAGAGGGTCAGGTGGACGGGGAATGGTGGGAGGGGTGCTCACCAGTAACACCCAGTACCCACCAGTAACCTCCAAGCACTGAGAGAGGGTCAGGCGGGCGGGGAATGGTGGGAGGGGGGCTCACCCGTAACACCCAATAGCCACCAGTAACCCCCAAGCTCCGGGAGAGGGTCAGGCGGGGGGGGGATGGTGGGAGGGGTGCTCACCAGTAACACCCAGTACCCACCAGTAACCCCCAAGCACTGGGAGAGGGTCAGGCGGGGGGGAATGGTGGGAGGGGGGCTCACCAGTAACACCCAGTACCCACCAGTAACCCCCAAGCTCCGGGAGAGGGTCAGGCGGGGGCGGAAATGGTGGGAGGGGGGCTCACCAGTAACACCCAGTAGCCACCAGTAACCCCCAGTGCCAGGCGAGGGTCAGACAGGACTCGAGGCACCGGTGGGGACCAGTGCCCCCCAGTGCTCCCAGTACCCACCCGGGGCTGCCCCACTGGCCTGGCCTAGCCCGGCCTGGGGCAACCAGAGCCTCCCAGTGTCTCCCAGTATCCCCCCAGTGCCCCCCCATATCCCCCCAGTATCCCACCAGTGCCTCCCCGTGTCCCCCCAGTATCCCACCAGTGCCCCCCATATCACCCAGTGCCTCCCCGTATCCCCCCAGTATCCTCCCAGTGCCTCGCACTATTCTCCCAGTGCCTCCCCATAGCCCTCCAGTATCCTCCCAGTGCTCCCCATATCGCCCCAGTATCCCCCCACAGTGCCTCCCTGTATCCCCCCAGTATCCCCCCCAGTATCCTCCCAGTGCCTCGCACTATCCTCCCAGTGCCTCCCCGTATCCCCCCAGTATCCCCCCCAGTATCCCCCCCAGTATCCCCCCCAGTATCCCTTCATGCCTCCCCGTATCCTCCCAGTATCCCCCCAGTATCCCCCCCAGTATCCCTTCATGCCTCCCCGTATCCCCCCAGTATCCCCCCCAGTAACCCTCCCCGTAACCCCCCGGAATCCCCCCAGTATCCCCCCAGTATCCCCCCCAGTATCCCTTCATGCCTCCCCGTATCCTCCCAGTATCCCCCCAGTATCCCCCCCAGTATCCCTTCATGCCTCCCCGTATCCCCCCAGTATCCCCCCCAGTAACCCTCCCCGTAACCCCCCGGTATCCCCCCAGTATCCCACCAGTGCCTCCCCAGTATCGCCCCCAGTGCCTCCCCGTATCCCCCCAGTATCCCCCCAGTATCCTCCCAGTGCCTCCCCAGTATCCCCCAGTGTCCCCCCAGTATTCCCCCCAGTATCCCCCCCAGTGCCTCCCCAGTATCCCCCCCAGTAACCCCCCAGTATCCCCCCCAGTATCCCTTCCAGTATCCCCCCAGTATACCCCCCAGTGCCTCCCCAGTATCCCCCAGTGTCCCCCTAGTATTCCCCCCAGTATCCCCCCAGTATCCCCCCCAGTATTCCCCCCAGTATCCCCCCCAGTGCCTCCCCAGTATCCCCCCCAGTATCCCCCCAGTAACCCCCCAGTATCCACCCCAGTATCCCCCCCAGTATCTCCCCAGTATCCCCCCCAGTTTCCACCCCAGTATCCCCCAGTATGCCCCCCAGTATCCCCCCGTGAGCCAGCATCAGGCTGTCAGGACATGGCGGGACACGGGGACACGCTCTGACACACCAGGACACGCCAGGACACGCCATCACCCCCCCACCCCCCCCATCTCGCACCGCCGCAGCCGGGGGGACGCAGACGGACGGACGCCGACGGCGACAGGCGGACGCTGGGGGTGGGGGTGTGTGTCACTGTCACCCCCCCCAAGGTGACAGTCGGACACGGAGGACAAGTGACGGCAGTGACAAGCGCAGGCGGGGGGGGGGGCAGCACAGGCAGACAAAGCAACAGGCGGCGGCGGGCAGAGCAACAGGCAGAGCCAGGCGGGGAGGGGGCAGGCAGGGCACAGGCGGAAGAGCCAACAGGCGCAGGCGGGTGTCGTGGCAGTGGTGGCGGGGAGCAACAGGCAGAGGGGAGGGACTGGGGGAGGGGGGTGGCAGGGACAGGCAGAGGGGACGGGTACAGGCAGTGGGCCCGGGGGTACAGGCGGGGGGCCCAGGATACAGGTGGGGAGCCCGGGGGTACAGGCCGGGGGCACAGGGGTACAATTGGGGCCCAGGGGTACAGGCGGGGGGCCCGGGGGTACAGGCAGGGGGCCCAGGGGTACAGCGGTGCACAGGGGTACAGGCGGGGCCAGGGATACAGGTGGGGAGCCCGGGGGTACAGGCCGGGAGCACAGGGGTACAGGTGGGGCACAGGGGTACAGGCGGTGCGCAGGGGTACAGGCGGGGCCAGGGATACAGGCGGGGGGCCCAGGGGTACAGGCGGGGGGCCCAGGGGTACAGGCGGGGGGCCCAGGGGTACAGGCGGGGGGTACAGGGGTACAGGCAGGGCCAGGGATACAGGTGGGGAGCCCGGGGGTACAGGCCAGGGGCACAGGGGTACAGGTGGGGCACAGGGGTAGAGGCGGGGGGCCCAGGGGTACAGGCGGTGCGCAGGGGTACAGGCGGGGCCAGGGATACAGGCGGGGGGCCCAGGGGTACAGGCGGGGGGCCCAGGGGTACAGGCGGTGCACAGGGGTACAGGCGGGGCCAGGGATACAGGTGGGGAGCCCGGGGGTACAGGCCGGGGGCACAGGGGTACAGGTGGGGCACAGGGGTAGAGGTGGGGGGCCCAGGGGTACAGGCGGCCAACACCGGCTGAGGCAGACACCCCATCGGGCCCGGCAGGGACAGCCAGACAGGCAGCTGGCTGCACAGTCGGACAGGCAGACACCCACAGCGGGACGCGTACACACAGGTCACCCCCAGCAATGTCACACCCCCCCACACACCCCCGTACCCCAACAGTCGCTGGGGGGGAGGGGAAGGGGCCCGGATGCCGGGGTCCTCTGCCCAGCCCCCCCTCCCCCCCCCCCGTGACCTTGAGCCCGGCCCCGCCTCTGTCACACGGGGCTCCCTGTGCCGGGGGTGACACCGTCACCGTAACGGCGGGGGGACAAACCTGTGACAGGGGGTGACGAACCCCCGTCACCCTCCCCACACGAGTGGGGTGACAAACCCCCGTCACCGTCACCATGAGGGAGGGGTGATGAACCCCGTCATCCTCCCCACACGAGTGGGGTGACAAACCCCCGTCACCGTCACCATGAGGGGGGGTGATGAACCCCGTCATCCTCCCCACACCAGTGGGGTGACAAACCCCCGTCACCGTCACCATGAGGGAGGGGTGACGAACCCCCGTCACCCTCCCCACACCAGTGGGGTGACAAACCCCCGTCACCATCACCATGAGGGGGGGGTGACGAACCCCCGTCACCCTCCCCACACCAGTGGGGTGACAAACCCCCGTCACCGTCACCATGAGGGGGGGGTGACGAACCCCCGTCACCCTCCCCACACCAGTGGGGTGACAAACCCCCATCACCGTCACCATGAGGGGGGGGTGACAAACCCCCGTCACCCTCCCCACACCAGTGGGGTGACAAACCCCCGTCACCGTCACCATGAGGGGGGGGTGACGAACCCCCGTCACCCTCCCCACACCAGTGGGGTGACAAACCCCCGTCACCGTCACCATGAGGGGGGGGTGACGAACCCCCGTCACCCTCCCCACACCAGTGGGGTGACAAACCCCCATCACCGTCACCATGAGGGGGGGGTGACAAACCCCCGTCACCCTCCCCACACCAGTGGGGTGACAAACCCCCGTCACCGTCACCATGAGGGGGGGGTGACAAACCCCCGTCACCCTCCCCACACCAGTGGGGTGACAAACCCCCGTCACCGTCACCATGAGGGGGGGTGACGAACCCCCGTCACCCTCCCCACACCAGTGGGGTGACAAACCCCCGTCACCGTCACCATGAGGGGGGGGTGACAAACCCCCGTCACCCTCCCCACACCAGTGGGGTGACAAACCCCCGTCACCGTCACCATGAGGGGTGGGTGACAAACCCCCGTCACCCTCCCCACACCAGTGGGGTGACAAACCCCCGTCACCGTCACCATGAGGGGGGGTGACGAACCCCCGTCACCCTCCCCACACCAGTGGGGTGACAAACCCCCGTCACCGTCACCATGAGGGGGGGTGACGAACCCCCGTCACCCTCCCCACACCAAGGACAAACCGGCATCACCACCCCCACACCGTAAGGGTGGGTGACAACGCCGTGTCACCGTCCCCACAACAGCGGGGGGAACAATCGCGTGTCACCGTCCCCATAATGGTGGGTGACTGGTGGGTGACAAAGCCGTGTCACCGTCCCTGTGATGGTGGGGGTGACAAAGCCGTGTCACCGTCCCCATGATGGCGGGGGACAATCTGGTGTCACCGTCCCCGTAACGGCGGGGGACAATCACGTGTCACTGTCCCCAAAAGAGCCAGGTGACAATCACGTGTCACCGTCCCCGTAACGGCGGGGACAAGCCACTGTCACCGTCCCCGTGATGGGGGGGGGGGGGGGCGATGACACCCCAACCCCTCCGTGTCACCGTCCCCGTGACGGTGGGGGTGACAAAACCGTCATGGCAGGTGACAAGCCGCTGTCACCGTCCCCATAAGGGGGGGACACACACAAACCTGTGTCACTGCCCCACAAGTGCCCAACAGCTGCCCCCCAGCCCCCCGTGTCCGCCCCCAGTGCTCCCCAGACCCCGTGACACCGGCTGTGCCCCCCCCCCCAGTGTCCCCCAGAGCCCTCCCAGTGCCCCCCAGACCCCGTGACACCAGCTGTGCCCCCCCCCAGTGTCCCCCAGACCCCCCCAGACCCCTCCCAGTGTCCCCCAGACCTCCCCAGTGCCCCCCCCCCCGTGTCCTACCTGGCCCGAGCTCCGCTGCAGGGGGCTCTGCCTCATCTCGGCCGGGGAGGGGGGACACGGGGGGGGTGTTGGGGGGACACGGGGGGGACACACACGGGGGGGGGACACACACGGGGACAGGCCGGAGAGGGGGGAGGGACAAGGATTTGGGGGGGGATGGGGGGGCCGGGAATGAACAGGCAGAAACAGGCAGGACTGGGGGGGGGAATTGGGGGGGGCTGGAGGGGTTTCAGGGGCTGGAGGGGTTCGGGGGTGCAGGATTTGGGGGGGTGCAGGATTTGGGGGGGCTGGAGGGGTTCGGGGGTGCAGGATTTGGGGGGGTGCAGGATTTGGGGGGGCTGGAGGGGTTCGGGGTGCAGGATTTGGGGGGGGTGCAGGATTTGGGGGGGCTGGAGGGGTTCGGGGGTGCAGGATTTGGGGGGCTGGAGGGGTTCGGGGTGCAGGATTTGGGGGGGGTGCAGGATTTGGGGGGGCCGAGGCGGAGGCGGCTGCACCTGGCGGGGGGAGGGAGGGAAGGTGAGGAGGGGGCGGTAACACACCTGGGCCCCCCCCAAAAGGGTCCCGAGCCCCCCAAAACAACACCCCAGGACCCCCTTCGGAGCCCCCCAAATCACGGCTGAGGTCCCAGAGCACCCAGCTGGGTCCCGTCCCAGCACCCCCCACCCCCCAGTCTGCTCCCAGTTTACCCAGTTAGGTCCCGGTCCCCCTCCAGCACCCCCCATCAGCTCCCAGTCCCCCCCAGTCAGGTCCCAGCACCCCCAACTGGATCCCAGTCCCCTCCCGCAGTGCCCTCCCAGTCCCCCCAGTCCCACCCCAGACCCCCCTAAATCCCCTCCCAGCATCCCCAACTGGATCCCACCCCTCCCAGTCCCCCCCAGTGAGGTCCCAGTCCCACCCCCAGCCCCCCCCAAATCCCCTCCCAGTCCCCCAGTACCATCCCAGTACCCCCAACTGGATCCCAGCCCCCCCAGTCCCACCCCAGCACATCCCAGTCCCCTCCCAGCTGGGTCCCAGTCATTCCCCCCAGCACCCCCAGTCCCATCCCAGCCCCCCCAAATCCCCTCCCAGGCCCCCCAGTACCTCCCAATACCCCCAACTGGATCCCAGCACCCCCAGTCCCTCCCAGTCCCATCCCAGCACCTCCCAGTCCCCCCCAAGCCAGGTCCCAGTCCCCCCCCTACTCCCCCCAGCGCTCCCAGTCCCAGCCCAGCCCCCCCCAAACCCCCTCCCAGCCCCCCCAGTACCTCCCAATACCCCCAACTGGATCCCAGCACCCCCAGTCCCTCCCAGTCCCATCCCAGCACCTCCCAGTCCCTTGTCCGCCCCCCACCAGCTGGGTCCCAGTCCTCCCTCCCAGCACCCCCAGTCCCCCCAAACCCCCTCCCAGCCCCCCCCAGTCCCATCCCAGCATCCCCAACTGGATCCCAGCACCCCCAACTGGATCCCAGCACCCCCCCAGTCCCTCCCAGTCCCCCCCAGTCCGGCCCCGCCGCCCCCCCCCCCACCCTGCAGCACCCGCCGCCGCTTGCAGAATACTAATGGGGCCGGAGCGTGCGGCTGTGCGGCTGCCTGTGTCCGCCTGTCCTGCCCGTGTCCGCCTGTCCCCGCCCGTGTCCGCCTGTCCCCAGGCGGGTCCTGCACCCCCCAGGGGTGTAGACGCGTGGGGGGTGTCGGGGTGTGATGGGGAGGGTGTCGGGGGGTGTTGGGGGTGTCAAGGGGTTGTTTGGGGGTGCTACAGGTTGTCAGGGGGTGTTGGGGGGGATGTTGCATTGGGGTGTCGGGGGGGCATTGAGGGGTGTCAGGGTGCTGTTTTGGGGACTCAGGAGGGTGTTGGGGGGTGTCAGGGTGTCGTGTCAGGGGGTTTTGGGGTGCACTGGGGTGTGTCAGGGTGTTGGGCTGTCAGAGGATGTTGGGGTGTTGTGTTGGGGGGCGTCAGGGTGTTGGGGAGGTGTCAAGGATAGGGTGGGGGGTGACAGCGGGCTGTCGGGGGGGGTGTTAGGGGTGGGTTGGGGTGTTGTGTTGGGGTGTCAAGGGGTGCCGGGGTGTTTGGGGATCTGTTGGGCTGTTGTCAAGGGATGTCAGGGTGTCATTGGGGGTGTCGGGGTGTCCTCGGGGGGTGTCGGGGGAGTCTCAGGGTGTCCTCGGGGGGTGTCAGGGTGTCCTCGGGGGGTGTCGGGGTGTCGTCGGGGGGTGTCGGGGTGTCGGGGGGGTGTCGGGGGGTCCCGCCCGGCTCTCACCTCTCACGCTCCCCACCGCATCCCGCCGCCGCCGCCGCCGCCGGTCACTCGGACACCGGCCCCAGCCCCGCCCCCGGTACCGGCCACGCCCCCTCCGCCGGTACCGGCCACGCCCCCTCCGCCGGTACCGGTCCGGTGGCGGACAACACCCGGGGCGGGCGGGCGGACAGACGGACGGACAGGCAGACAGACACGCCCCACCCCCAACGGCGGGTCATTAAGATTCAGAGCCGGTCGCTACAGCCCGACAGACACCGGGGAAACCCCCGGGACCCCCCCCCAGCCCCCCAACAGCCCCCAGCCCCCCACCGCAACCACCACCTACCCCGCGGCCCCGATTACCCAGAGCCCCCCCAACCCCCTCCCCAGTTAACCCAGAGCCCCCCCAAACACCACCCCCCCCAACACGGCAGCCCGGACTCCTGGGTCCCCGCTTAGCCCCGCCCCCGATTGGGCGGGGCAAATTGGGGCGGGGCCATCACTCCCCCCACCTCCCCTCCCCCCGGCCAGGTTTGGGGCTGCTGCGGGGCAGGAGAACTCCAGGAGGGGGGGGGTTATGGGGCAGAAGGTGGGGCTGGGGGGCAGCTGGGGGGCAGGAGACCCCCGGTGGACAGCGGTTATGGGGCAGGAGGTGGGGCTGGGGGGCAGAAGACCCCCTGGAAAGAGTTTAGGGGGCAGGAGGTGGGGCTGTGGGGCAGCTCTGGGGCAAGAGACCCCCGGTGGAGGGGGATTATGGGGCAGGAGGTGGGGCTGGGGGGGCAGCTGTGGGGCAGGAGAACCCCAGTGGAGGGGGGTTATGGGGCAGGAGGTGGGGCTGTGGGGCACCTGTGGGGCAGGAGAACCCTGGTGGAGGGGGATTATGGGGCAGCAGGTGTGGCTGGGGGCAGCTCTGGGGCAAGAGACTCCCAGTGGAGGGGGATTATGGGGCAGGAGGTGGGGCTGTGGGGCAGCTGTGGGGCAGGACACCCCCAGTGGAGGGGGGTTACGGGGCTGAAGATGGGGCTTTGGGGCAGCTGTGGGGCAGGAGAACCCTGGAGGGAGGGGGGGGGTTGGGGCAGGAGGTGGGGCTGGGGGGCACCTGTGGGGCAGGAGAACCCCAGAGGGAAGGGGGGAAGTTGGGGCAGGAGGTGGGGCTGTGGGGCACCTGTGGGGCAGGAGAACCCTGGAGGGAGGGGGGGGTTGGGGCAGGAGGTGGGGCTGTGGGGTAGCTGTGGGGCAGGAGAACCCTGGAGGGAGGGGAGGGGTTGGGGCAGGAGGTGGGGCTGTGGGGCAGCTGTGGGGCAGGAGACACCCAGGAGATGGAGTTTGGGGCAGAAGGTGGGGCTGGGGTTCTGGGTCAGGAGACCCCCCTCAACCCCATCAAAGGCCCCATTTTGGGCCAGAAAAGGCCATTTTCTCTGTTCCAAGGCTGGGGGGCAGGAGACTGTGAAGCCACCAGGCTCTGAGGGGGAGGATTTGGGGGTGCAGGAACGAGGGTAGACCCCCTACACCCTGAATTGGGGAAGGGGTGACAGACATGTGGGGCTGGCGTGTGACTCACCGTACCGGTGGTGACCGCCCTCGCACCCACAGAGCCGGCTAAGCCGAGCGGGGCCTGGAAAGGTGATGGGACCCGCCACGGCGGGACCCCAGGGTGAGGGGAAGGGCGAGGACCCGCCATGGCGGGACCCCAGGGTGAGGGGAAGGGCGAGGACCCGCCACGGCGGGACCCCAGGGTGAGGGGAAGGGCGAGGACCCGCCACGGCGGGACCCCAGGGTGAGGGGAAGGGCGAGGACCCGCCACGGCGGGACCCCGGGGGTGAGGGGAAGGGCGAGGACCCGCCATGGCGGGACCCCAGGGTGAGGGGAAGGGCGAGGACCCGCCATGGCGGGACCCCAGGGTGAGGGGAAGGGCGAGGACCCGCCATGGGGGGGCCCTGGGGGTGAGGGGAAGGGCGAGGACCCGCCACGGCGGGACCCCGGGGGTGAGGGGATGGGCGAGGACCCGCCATGGCGGGACCCCGGGGGTGAGGGGAAGGGCGAGGACCCGCCACGGCGGGACCCCGGGGGTGAGGGGAAGGGCGAGGACCCGCCATGGGGGGGCCCTGGGGGTGAGGGGAAGGGCGAGGACCCGCCATGGCGGGACCCCGGGGGTGAGGGGAAGGGCAAGGACCCGCCATGGTGGGACCCCAGGGGTGAGGGGAAGGGCGAGGACCCGCGATGGGGGGGCCCTGGGGGTGAGGGGAAGGGCGAGGACCCGCCATGGCGGGACGCCGGGGGTGAGGGGAAGGGCGAGGACCCGCCATGGCGGGACCCCGGGGGTGAGGGGAAGGGTGAGGACCCGCCATGGGGGGGCCCTGGGGGTGAGGGGAAGGGCGAGGACCCGCCATGGCGGGACCCCGGGGGTGAGGGGAAGGGTGAGGACCCGCCATGGGGGGGCCCTGGGGGTGAGGGGATGGGCGAGGACCCGCCATGGCGGGACCCCGGGGGTGAGGGGAAGGGCGAGGACCCGCCACGGCGGGACCCCAGGGTGAGGGGAAGGGCGAGGACCCGCCATGGGGGGGCCCTGGGGGTGAGGGGAAGGGCGAGGACCCGCCACGGCGGGACCCCAGGGTGAGGGGAAGGGCGAGGACCCGCCACGGCGGGACCCCAGGGTGAGGGGAAGGGCGAGGACCCGCCATGGGGGGGCCCTGGGGGTGAGGGGAAGGGCGAGGACCCGCCACAGCGGGACCCCAGGGTGAGGGGAAGGGCGAGGACCCGCCATGGGGGGGCCCCGGGGGTGAGGGGATGGGCGAGGACCCGCCACGGCGGGACCCCAGGGTGAGGGGAAGGGCGAGGACCCGCCATGGGGGGGCCCCGGGGGTGAGGGGATGGGCGAGGACCCACCATGGGGGGGCCCTGGGGGTGAGGGGAAGGGCGAGGACCCGCCACGGCGGGACCCCAGGGGTGAGGGGATGGGCGAGGACCCGCCACGGCGGGACCCCGGGGGTGAGGGGAAGGGCGAGGACCCGCCATGGGGGGGCCCTGCGGGTGAGGGGAAGGGCGAGGACCCGCCACGGCGGGACCCCGGGGGTGAGGGGATGGGCGAGGACCCGCCACGGCGGGACCCCGGGGGTGAGGGGATGGGCGAGGACCCGCCACGGGGGGACCCCGGGGGTGAGGGGATGGGCGAGGACCCGCCATGGGGGGACCCCGGGGGTGAGGGGATGGGCGAGGACCCGCCATGGGGGGGCCCTGGGGGTGAGGGGAAGGGCGAGGACCCGCCATGGGGGGGCCCCGGGGGTGAGGGGAAGGGCGAGGACCCGCCATGGCAGGACCCCGGGGGTGAGGGGAAGGGCGAGGACCCGCCATGGGGGGGCCCTGGGGGTGAGGGGAAGGGCGAGGACCCACCACGGCGGGACCCCGGGGGTGAGGGGAAGGGCGAGGACCCGCCATGGGGGGGCCCTGGGGGTGAGGGGAAGGGCGAGGACCCGCCACGGCGGGACCCCGGGGGTGAGGGGATGGGCAAGGACCCGCCATGGCGGGACCCCGGGGGTGAGGGGAAGGGCGAGGACCCGCCATGGCGGGACCCCGGGGGTGAGGGGATGGGCGAGGACCCGCCATGGCGGGACCCCGGGGGTGAGAGGAAGGGCGAGGACCCGCCATGGGGGGGCCCTGGGGGTGAGGGGAAGGGCGAGGACCCGCCATGGGGGGGCCCTGGGGGTGAGGGGATGGGCGAGGACCCGCCATGGGGGGACCCCGGGGGTGAGGGGATGGGCAAGGACCCGCCATGGCGGGACCCCGGGGGTGAGAGGAAGGGCGAGGACCCGCCATGGGGGGGCCCTGGGGGTGAGGGGAAGGGCAAGGACCCGCCATGGCGGGACCCCGGGGGTGAGAGGAAGGGCGAGGACCCGCCATGGGGGGGCCCTGGGGGTGAGGGGAAGGGCAAGGACCCGCCATGGCGGGACCCCAGGGTGAGGGGAAGGGCGAGGACCCGCCACGGTGGGACCCCGGGGGTGAGGGGATGGGCGAGGACCCGCCATGGCGGGACCCCGGGGGTGAGGGGAAGGGCGAGGACCCGCCATGGTGGGACCCCGGGGGTGAGGGGAAGGGCGAGGACCCGCCACGGCGGGACCCCGGGGGTGAGGGGAAGGGCGAGGACCCGCCACGGCGGGACCCCGGGGGTGAGGGGATGGGCGAGGACCCGCCATGGGGGGACCCCGGGGGTGAGGGGATGGGCGAGGACCCGCCATGGCGGGACCCCAGGGTGAGGGGAAGGGCGAGGACCCGCCATGGCGGGACCCCGGGGGTGAGGGGATGGGCGAGGACCCGCCATGGCGGGACCCCGGGGGTGAGAGGAAGGGCGAGGACCCGCCATGGGGGGGCCCTGGGGGTGAGGGGAAGGGCGAGGACCCGCCATGGGGGGGCCCTGGGGGTGAGGGGAAGGGCGAGGACCCGCCATGGCGGGACCCAGGGCTGAGGCGTCACCCACCATTATGGAGCCTCATGGCAGGACCTGGGGGGTCTCTGGGTGGCAGGAGCTGGGCCAGAAGCCCCAAAAAGCCTTCAAAACCCCCCAAAAAACCGTGGAACCGCCCCCTCGCCCTCACTCCCCTCAGCGCCGCGTTCCCGCCTTTTCCTTTCTCCTCAGGGCGGGGCCCAGCGCGCATGCGCGCTCCTCCACCGCGCCGCCGCCTGATTGGCCGCGCCCTCGGCCACGCCCACGCTCCCATGGCCACGCCCCCCGCGTGTTGCCACGCCCCCTCCCGTGCCCGCCCCGCGGCGCAGGCGCGCGGAGGGGGCGGTCGCGGGGGGCGTGGCGTGCGCTGCGCATGCGCGGTGTCAATGTCAGCGGCGGGCGGCAGGTCAGGGGGAGCCGAGCGGGGCCGGGCGGCCGCAGCACCCCCAGAACCCCCCCCTTCACCCCCCCCCACCCCGCACCTCCCCCCCGCACCCACCCCGAACCCCCCAACCCCCTGAATCCCACAACCTCCCCAAGCCCCCCCGAGCCCCTCCTCTTGCACCCCCCCTGCACCCCCCAACCCCCCCAACCCCCCATCCTGCACCCCCCATGCACCCCCCCATGCACCCTCAACCCCCCCAACCCTCCCTGCACCCCCATGAACCCCCACTGCACCCCCCGGGCGCCCCCCCTGCACCCCCTCCTGCACCCACCCCTGCACCCCCCGACCCCCCATCTACACCCCACTGCACCCTTTGCCCCCCCCGCACCCCTGCACCCCCCTTTGCAACCCCCTGAACCCCAATCTGCACCCCCCTGCATCCTTGTGCCCCATCTGCACCCCCTTGCACCCTGCATTGCACCCCGTGCGCCCTGCATGCACCCTGCGTGCACCCCACAGTGCATCCTTTGCACCCCAAATGCATCCCGCATTGCACCCCATAGGCATCCTTTGCACCCTGCATTGCACCCCGTGCGCCCTGCACTGCACCCCTGAGCCCTTTGCACCCCACAGTGCACCCCGTGCACCCCACATGCATCCTTTGCACCCCAAATGCATCCCGCATTGCACCCCATAGGCATCCTTTGCACCCTGCATGCACCCCGTGTGCCCTGCACTGCACCCCTGAGCCCTTTGCACCCCACAGTGCACCCCGTGCACCCCATATGCATCCTTTGCACCCCAAATGCATCCTGCATTGCACCCCATAGGCATCCTTTGCACCCTGCATTGCACCCCGTGCGCCCTGCACCGCACCCCTGAGCCCTTTGCACCCCACAGTGCACCCCGTGCACCCCACATGCATCCTTTGCACCCCAAATGCATCCCGCATTGCACCCCATAGGCATCCTTTGCACCCTGCATTGCACCCCGTGTGCCCTGCACCGCACCCCTGAGCCCTTTGCACCCCACAGTGCACCCCGTGCACCCCACATGCATCCTTTGCACCCCAAATTCATCCCGCATTGCACCCCATAGGCATCCTTTGCACCCTGCATTGCACCCCACATGCATCCTTTGCACCCCAAATTCATCCCGCATTGCACCCCATAGGCATCCTTTGCACCCTGCATTGCACCCCGTGCACCCACCTTGCACCCTGCATGCACCCCGTGTGCCCTGCACTGCACCCCTGAGCCCTTTGCACCCCACAGTGCACCCCGTGCACCCCATATGCATCCTTTGCACCCTGCGTTGCACCCCGCATGCATCCTTTGCACCCCAAATTCATCCCGCATTGCACCCCATAGGCATCCTTTGCACCCTGCATTGCACCCCGTGCACCCACCTTGCACCCTGCATGCACCCCGTGTGCCCTGCA
Source organism: Phalacrocorax carbo (assembly GCF_963921805.1). NCBI lineage: Eukaryota > Metazoa > Chordata > Aves > Suliformes > Phalacrocoracidae > Phalacrocorax > Phalacrocorax carbo. The sequence goes on along the minus strand of NW_026990287.1, from coordinate 13,736 downwards.
CCGCACCCCTGAGCCCTTTGCACCCCACAGTGCACCCCGTGCACCCCACATGCGTCCTTTGCACCCCAAATGCATCCCGCATTGCACCCTGCATTGCACCCCGTGCACCCCGCATGCGTCCTTTGCACTGCACATTGCACCCCGTGCACCCTTTGCACCTGCGTTGCACCCAGTGCATCCTGCAGGCGCCCTGCATGCACCCTACATTGCACCCCGTGTTGCACCCCATTGCACCCCGTGCACCCCGCATGCATCCTTTGCACCCACATTGCACCCACATTGCACCCTCTGCACCCACATTGCACCCCCTGCACCCACCTTGCACCCTGCATGCACCCTGCCTTGCACCCCGAGCATCCTGCAAGCGCCGTTTGCACCCTGAGCACTGCACCCAGTGCACCCCACTTTGCACCCTGTGCTCCCTGCGTGCACCCTGCATGGCACCCCGTGCACCCCACATTGCACCCCACATTGCACCCAATGCACCTGCCTTGCACCCCGCATGGCACCCACCACACCCTACACGCACCCCGTGCACCCCACGTTGCACCCTGCATGTGTCATTTGCACCCTGCATTGCACCCCTGCACCCCCTGCACCTCTCATTGCACCCTGTGCACCCGCCTTGCACCCTCCGTGCACCCCACCTCGCACCCCCTGCACCCCACCTTGCACCCCCTGCACCCCACATTGCAGCCCCTGCACCCCACCTTGCACCCCCTGCACCCCTCATTGCACCCCCTGCGCCCCTGCATGCACCCCCTGCACCCTGAATGCACCCTTTGCACCCCACCTTGCACCCCCTGCACCCCTCATTGCACCCTTTGCACCCCACATTGCACCCCCTGCACCCCTCATTGCACCCTGTGCACCCGCCTTGCACCCCCTGCACCCTGAATGCACCCTTTGCACCCCACCTTGCACCCCCTGCACCCCACCTTGCACCCCCTGCACCCCACATTGCACCCCCTGCACCCCACATTGCACCCCCTGCACCCTGAATGCACCCTTTGCACCCCACATTGCTCCCCCTGCACCCCCCGCTGCACCCCCGACCCCCCGACCCCCTGCGTGCCACGGCCCCGCCCGCACACGCGTGTGCGACGGTGGGGGGGGGTGGGCTCGGGGGGGGGGGGGGGTGTGTGCGCGCGTCCCCTCCCCCTCCCAGCGTCACAACCCCGGCCCGCGGCGGGTGACCTCCCGGATGACCCGGCCCTGGGCGTGGCGTGAGCCCGGCGTGCCACGCCCCGGGTGCCACATGCCACGCCCTGGGGGTTACGAGCCACGCCCTGGGCTCCGCCCTGTGCCACGCCCTGTGCCACGCCCCATTGCCACATGCCACGTCCCGGTGCCCTGTGCCGCTCCCCGTTGCCACACCCCATTGCCATGTGCATCGCCCCATGCCACGCCCTGTTACCAATTGCCACGCCCCATGCCATGCCCCCTAACAAGCCCTGCTGCCCCATGCCACGCCCCATACCAGCCCCATTGTCCCATGCCACTCCCCGTTGCCACGCCCTGTTGCCCTGTGCCACGCCTGTGCCACGCCCTGTTGCCACATGCCACGCCCCATTCTCCCTTGCCACTCCCGTGCCACGCCCTGTTGCCACATGCCACGCCCCATTCTCCCTTGCCACGCCCCGTTGCCATGCCCTGTTGCCCTGTGCCACGCCCGTGCCACGCCCTGTTGCCACATGCCACGCCCCATTCTCCCTTGCCACGCCCCGTTGCCATGCCCTGTTGCCCTGTGCCACGCCCGTGCCACGCCCTGTTGCCACATGCCACGCCAAATTCTCCCTTGCCACGCCCCATTGCCACGCCCTGTTGCCCTGTGCCACACCCGTGCCACGCCCTGTTGCCACACGCCACGCCCCATTCTCCCTTGCCACTCCCGTGCCACGCCCTGTTGCCACATGCCACGCCCCATTCTCCCTTGCCACGCCCCATTGCCACGCCCTGTTGCCCTGTGCCACACCCGTGCCACGCCCCGTTGCCACACGCCACACCCCATTCTCCCTTGCCACGCCCCGTTGCCATGCCCTGTTGCCCTGTGCCACGCCAGTGCCACGCCCTGTTGCCACATGCCACGCCCCATTCTCCCTTGCCACGCCCCATTGCCACGCCCTGTTGCCCTGTGCCACACCCGTGCCACGCCCCGTTGCCACACGCCACACCCCATTCTACCTTGCCACACCCGTGCCACGCCCTGTTGCCACATGCCACGCCCCATTCTCCCTTGCCACGCCCTGTTGCCATGCCCTGTTGCCCTGTGCCACGCCCGTGCCACGCCCCATTCTCCCTTGCCACGCCCCGTTGCCACGCCCTGTTGCCCTGTGCCACACCCGTGCGACGCCCTGTTGCCACACGCCACGCCCCATTCTCCCTTGCCACGCCCCATTGCCACGCCCTGTTGCCCTGTGCCACACCCGTGCCACGCCCTGTTGCCACACGCCACGCCCCGTTCTCCCTTGCCACGCCCCATTGCCACGCCCTGTTGCCCTGTGCCACGCCCGTGCCACACCCTGTTGCCACACGCCACGCCCCATTCTCCCTTGCCACGCCCCATTGCCATGCCCTGTTGCCCTGTGCCACGCCCGTGCCACACCCTGTTGCCACATGCCACGCCCCATTCTCCCTTGCCACGCCCCATTGCCACGCCCTGTTGCCCTGTGCCACACCCGTGCCACGCCCTGTTGCCACACGCCACGCCCCGTTCTCCCTTGCCACGCCCCGTTGCACGCTTCATTGCTGTGTGCCGCGCCTCAGTGCCCTGTGCCACGCCCATGCCACGCCCTGACACCACATGCCACGCCCCGTTGCCACGCCCCGCGCCCACGCGTGCCCCCCCCCCCCGCAGGATGCTGCGCGCGGGCCCGGGCGACGATGACCTCACAGGCGCCGTCGGCCGTGACGCCGCCGGCGGGCTCCGTGACGTCACTGCTGGCGGCGGTGGCGCGCACGCGGGGGCGGGGCCGGGGGCGGCGCCCCCCCGAGGTGCCGCCGGGCTGGGAGCGAGACTTCCGGGACGCCTTCGTGCCCCTCCCCCCACGGCAGCTGCGGCACGTGCTGCTGAGGGTGGGCGGGGCGATGGGGGGGAGGGGAGGGGGCGAGGGGTGGGGGAGGGGGGGACACGATGGGGAGGGGAATTGGGGTGGGGGGAGGGGGGGAGGGCAGGGAGGGGTGGGGGGATGAGGGGGACAAGGGGGGGATGGGGGGAGGTGGGACACCCCCCTCCCCCCCCTCAAGGACACGGGGGAGGTGCAGCCCCGGGACCCCTCCCCCCCCGGGACCCCTCCCCCCCCCCCGCCCAGGGGTCCCCGCGACCCCCCGTGACCCCTGTGACCCCCTGAACCCGGTGACACCGTGACCTCCAGGTACCCCCGTATCCCCCTGTGACCCCTGACCTCTGTGACCCCCCGTGACCCCCCGTGACCCCCGTGACCCCCATGACCCCGTGACCCCCCGATGTCCCCCCCGTGACCCCCAGGAGTTCCACCCCTCGGGCCCCTCCCGCGCCGCCTTCCTGGCCTTCGCCGACAGCCTGGACCGAGCCCTGCACCCCCGGTACCACCGCCTGTACCTACACCTCCAGGTACCCCCGCACACCCCCGCACCCCCGGTACCACCGTCTGTACCTACACCTCCAGGTACCCCCGCACCCCCCCGCACCCCCGGTACCACCGCCTGTACCTACACCTCCAGGTACCCCCGCACCCCCCCGCACCCCCGGTACCACCGCCTGTACCTACACCTCCAGGTACCCCCACACACCCCCGCACTCCCGGTACCACCGCCTGTACCTACACCTCCAGGTACCCCCGCACACCCCCGCACCCCCGGTACCACCGCCTGTACCTACACCTCCAGGTACCCCCGCACACCCCCGCACCCCCGGTACCACCGCCTGTACCTACACCTCCAGGTACCCCCGCACCCCCCCGCACCCCCGGTACCACCGCCTGTACCTACACCTCCAGGTACCCCCACACACCCCCGCACTCCCGGTACCACCGCCTGTACCTACACCTCCAGGTACCCCCGCACACCCCCGCACCCCCGGTACCACCGCCTGTACCTACACCTCCAGGTACCCCCGCACACCCCCGCACCCCCGGTACCACTGCCTGTACCTACACCTCCAGGTACCCCCGCACACCCCCGCACCCCCGGTACCACCGCCTGTACCTACACCTCCAGGTACCCCCGCACCCCCCCGCACCCCCGGTACCACCGTCTGTACCTACACCTCCAGGTACCCCCGCACCCCCCCGCACCCCCGGTACCACCGTCTGTACCTACACCTCCAGGTACCCCCGCACCCCCCCGCACCCCCGGTACCACCGCCTGTACCTACACCTCCAGGTACCCCCACACACCCCCGCACTCCCGGTACCACCGCCTGTACCTACACCTCCAGGTACCCCCGCACACCCCCGCACCCCCGGTACCACCGCCTGTACCTACACCTCCAGGTACCCCCACACACCCCCGCACCCCCGGTACCACTGCCTGTACCTACACCTCCAGGTACCCCCGCACACCCCCGCACCCCCGGTACCACCGCCTGTACCTACACCTCCGGGTACCCCCGCACCCCCCCGCACCCCCGGTACCACCGCCTGTACCTACACCTCCAGGTACCCCCGCACACCCCCGCACCCCCGGTACCACCGCCTGTACCTACACCTCCAGGTACCCCCACACACCCCCACACCCCCAAACATCACCCCCTGCACTCTCAAACACCCCCCTGCACCTCCAGGTACCCCAAAACCAACTAGGGGTGCCGTGGGGGGGCACTGGGTGCTATGGGGCAGCACTGGGTGCTATGGTGAGGGGCACTGGGCGCTATGGGGCAGCACTGGGTGCTATGGGGGGGCGCTGGGTGCTATGGTGATGGGCACTGGGTGCTATGGGGGGGCACTGGGTGCTATGGGGCAGCACTGGGTGCCATGGGGCAGCACTGGGTGCCATGGTGAGGGGCACTGGGTGCTATGGGGCAGCACTGGGTGCTATGGGGGGGCGCTGGGTGCTATGGTGATGGGCACTGGGTGCTATGGGGGGGCACTGGGTGCTATGGGGCAGCACTGGGTGCCATGGTGAGGGGCACTGGGTGTTATGGGGCAGCAGTGGGTGCTATGGGGGGGCACTGGGTGCCATGCGGCAGCACTGGGTGCCATGGTGATGGGCACTGGGTGCTATGGGGGGGCACTGGGTGCTATGGGGCAGCACTGGGTGCCATGGTGAGGGGCACTGGGTGCTATGGGGCAGCAGTGGGTGCTATGGGGGGGCACTGGGTGCCATGGGGCAGCACTGGGTGCCATGGTGAGGGGAACTGGGTGCTATGGGGGGACACTGGGTGCTATGGGGCAGCAGTGGGTGCTATGGGAGGGCACTGGGTGCCATGGTGAGGGGCACTGGGTGCTATGGGGCAGCAGTGGGTGCTATGGGGGGGCACTGGGTGCCATGGGGCAGCACTGGATGCCATGGTGAGGGGCACTGGGTGCGATGGGGGTCCCTCTCTCCCGCAGGCGCTGTACGGCCCCATCGACCCGGACCGGGAGTCGGGGGGTGCCGCGGGGGGGGTCCCCTCGGGGGGCGGCCCGGGGGGGCCCGGGGGGGGGAGGGGCGCCCCGGGGGGGCGGCGGGAGCGGCGCGTGGTGGCCGCCCTGGCCCCGCTCCTGGCCGAGGCCAACTTCCAGCGGCTGCCGGAGGCCGCCATCGCCTTCGCCCTCCTCGTGCAGCACCCGCACGACGAGGTGCAGGTGGGTGCTGTGGGGGCGATGGGTCTGGGGGGGCGCTGGGTGCTGTGGGGGGCACTGGGTGCCGTGGGGGGGCACTGGGTGCTATGGTGATGGGCACTGGGTGCTATGGGGGGGGCACTGGGTGCTATGGGGGGGCACTGGGTGCTATGGGGGGACACTGGGTGCTATGGTGATGGGCACTGGGTGCTATGGGGTGGGCACTGGGTGCTGTGGGGGGCACTGGGTGCTATGGGGGGGCACTGGGTGCTATGGTGATGGGCACTGGGTGCTATGGGGGGGGCACTGGGTGCTATGGGGGGGCACTGGGTGCTATGGGGGGACACTGGGTGCTATGGTGATGGGCACTGGGTGCTATGGTGATGGGCACTGGGTGCTATGGGGGGGCACTGGGTGCTGTGGGGGGCACTGGGTCTGTGGGGGGCACTGGGTGCCGGGGGGGGGGCACTGGGTGCTATGGTGATGGGCATTGGGTGCTATGGGGGGGCGCTGGGTCTGGGGGGGGCACTGGGTGCTATGGGGGGGCACTGGGTGCTCGGGGGGCACTGGGTGCTATGGGGGGGCACTGGGTGCTGCTGGGGGCACTGGGTGCTGCGGGGGGCACTGGGTGCTCAGGGGGCGCTGGGTCTGTGGGGGGCACTGGGTGCTATGGGGGGGCACTGGGTGCTATGGGGTGGGCACTGGGTCTGTGGGGGGCACTGGGTGCTATGGGGGGGCACTGGGTGCTCGGGGGGCACTGGGTGCTATGGGGGGGCACTGGGTGCTGCTGGGGGCACTGGGTGCTGCGGGGGGCACTGGGTGCTCGGGGGGCGCTGGGTCTGCGGGGGGCACTGGGTGCTGTGGGGGGCACTGGGTCTGCGGGGGGCACTGGGTCTGTGGGGGCACTGGGTGCTATGGGGGGGCGCTGGGTGCTATGGGGTGGGTACTGGGTGCTGGGGTGGGTCGCTGGGGGCTATGGGGTTCCATGGGGCCTATGGGGGGCTGGGGTTGGGGTGCTATGGGAGCTGGGGTGCCCCCATAGCTCCCCACCCCATCATGGCCCCGCCCCCACAGCCCCGCCCCTGCCCCCACAGTCCCGCCCCCACAGCCCTGCCCCACGGTCCTGTCCCCGGCCACGCCCTTGCCACGCCCCGGCCACGCCTACTCTGTGCCCCCCACGACCCCGCCCGTGCCCCACTGCCCCGCCCTCCAAGGGCCCCACACCCCTCGTGCCCCGCCCCCGGCCCCGCCCCCCGCCGCAGCCCCTGCCCCCAGTGCCTGCTGGCCCCGCCCCCCACTCCTGCCTACGGCCCCGCCCCCACGGCCCCGCCCACGGGCCCCACCACCCCGCCCCCGCCCTGGCCCCGCCCCTGGCCCCGCTCCCACGGCCCCGCCTACACTCTGCCCTCCGCGGCCCCGCCCCCCGAGGGCCCACCTCCCACGGCCACGCCCCCGGCCCTGCCCCCACTACCACCCCCACGGTCCCGCCCCTCGTGCCCCACCCTCACGGCCCCGCCCCACACCGCCCCGCCCCCGCTGCCCCATCCCCACTGCCACGCCCCCATGGCCACGCCCACGGGCCCCACCGCCCCGCCCTTGGCCCCGCCCCGGCCCCGCCCCCACGGCCCCGCCCCCGGACCCCACTCCCCCCTGGCCCCGCCCACGGCCCCCACCGCCCCGCCCCGGCCCCTCCCGGCCCCGCCCCCACGGCCCCGGCCCCGGGCCCCACCGCCCCGCCCCCGCCCCTGGCCCCGCCCCCACGGCCCCGCCCCCACGGCCCCGGCCCCGCCCCCAGGTCTCGGTGCGGCTGGACGAGTACGAGGAGATCCAGTTCTGGGCTCTGGGGCAGCGCGTGGGGCCCCTCCCCGCCCCTCCCCCCCCCCGCCGCTGGCCCTACGGCCGCGCGCCCCCCGCCCCCCACAGGCCAGTGCGGGGGGGCCGCGGGGGGGGGCGGGGGGGCTGGGGGGGGCTAGGGGGGGCCTATGGTGGGGCCGGAGGGGCTATGGGGGGGCTGGGGGGGCTGGGGGGTGCCATGGGGGGGTCGGGGGGGGCTATGGGAGGGCTATGGGGGGGAGGGGGGGATGGGGGGGTCATGGGGGGGCTATGGGGGGGCCGTGAGGGGAGGCTATGGGGGAGGTATGGGGGGTGGATGGGGGGGCCGGAGGGGCTATGGGGGTGCTGGGGGGGCTGTGGGGTGCCATGGGGGGGTCGGGGGGGGCTATGGGGGGGAGGGGGGGATGGGGGGGTCATTGGGGGGCATATGGGGGCGGGGGGTCATGGGGGGTCAATGATGGGGGGCAATGGGGGTAATGATGGGGGGGCCGTGGGGGGGCCTATGAGGGGTCATGGGGGGGTTGGGGGTCTATGGGGGGCAATGGGGTTGCTGGGGGGGCCATGGGGGGGTTTGGGGGGGCTATGGGGCTATGGAGGCCGGGGGGGGCTATGGGGGACGGGGGGGCCATGGGGGGACCCGGGGGGGGCCCTAGGGGGGTGCTGGGGGTGGGGGTTTGGGGGTGCTGGGGTTTGGATGAGCAGGTTTTGGGGGGGGTCTGGGGGTGCAGTTTTCAGGGGTCCTTGGGGGTGTCAGGTGCGGGGCCGGGGGGGTTTGGGGTGTGCTGGGGTGGGGGTCACCAAGGTTTGGGGGTGCTGGGGTCCGGGTGAGCAACGCTCTTGGGTGCTGGGTGCTGGGTGGGCCGGGGTTGGGGGGGTTGGGGGGGTCTGGGGGCGCAGTTTCTGGGGGTCCTTGGGGGGTGTCGGGTTTTGGGGTGCTGGGGTGGGATTTGGGGTGCTGGGGCTGGGGGGCACCAAGGTTTGGGGGTGCTGGGGTTTGGCCAAGCAACACCTTTGGGTGCTGGGTGCTGGGTGGGCCGGGGTTGGGGGGTTTGGGGGGGTCCGGGGGCGCAGTTTTCTGGGGGTCCTTGGGGGGGTGTCGGGTTTTGGGGTGTTGGGGTGGGGGGATTTGGGGTGCTGGGATCTGGGGGTCTTGGGTGCTGGGGGTGGCCAAGCAACACCTTTGGGTGCTGGGTGCTGGGTGGGGCCGGGGTTGGGGGGGTTGGGGGGGTCCGGGGGCGCAGTTTCTGGGGGTCCCCGCTGGGCGCCAGGTTTCGGGGTGCCACCCCGGGGGGTCCCCCCCACCCTCCAGGCGTTACTTCCAGCGCGTGGTGGTGGTGGCGCGGCCGCGGGGCGGGGGGCTGGAGCTGGCGTCCTTCCGCGAGGTGCCCCTCGAGGCCCTGGAGCTGCTGCTGGGGAGGGGGCGCGTGCGGACCCCCGGCCTGACCCGCGCCCGCCTCCACCTGGGGCTGGCGGCCTGGGCCACCCTCCTCTTCCTCAACCTGGGGCTGGGGCTCATGGCCGACCTCAAGGTGGGGGCCACCGGCCTCCTCCTCGGCCTCGCCGCCCTCGTCACCTTCCGGGGGGCCAAGGTGGGGGGCGACGGGGGGGCTATGGGGGGGTGAGGGGGCTGGGGGTGCTGGGGGGGGTATGGGGGGCTATGGGGCGTGGGGGGATTTGGGGAGCTATGGGGGGGGCTATGGGGGTGGGGGTGCTGGGGGGGTTGGGGGGGTATGGGGGCTATGGGGCGTGGGGGGATTTGGGGAGCTATGGGGGGGCTATGGGTGTGGGGGTGCTGGGGGGGTTGGGGGGGTATGGGGGCTATGGGGTGTGGGGGGATTTGGGGAGCTATGGGGGGGCTATGGGGGTGGGGGGGCTGGGGGGGGTATGGGGGGTATGGGGGCTATGGGGTGTGGGGGGATTTGGGGAGCTATGGGGGGTGGGGGGGCTATGGGGGGTATGGGGGGCTATGTGGGTGGGGGGATTTGGGGAGCTATGGGGGGCTATGGGGGTGGGGGTGCTGGGGGGGCTATGGGGGTATTGGGCGTATGGGGGGCTATGTGGGTGGGGGGATTTGGGGAGCCATGGGGGTGGGAGGGCTATGGGGGGTATGGGGGGCTGTGGGGTGTGGGGGGGGATTTGGGGAGCTATGGGGGGTGTGGGGGCTATGGGGGGGTATGGGGGGCTCTGTGGGTGGGGGGATTTGGGGAGCTATGGGGGGGCTATGGGGGCTGGGGGTATGGGGGGGTATGGGGGGCTATGGGGGGTGGGGGGATTTGGGGAGCTATGGGGGGTGGGGGGCTATGGGGGGGTATGGGGGGCTGTGGGGGGTGGGGGGATTTGGGGGGGCCTATGGGGGGTGGGGGGGCTATGGGGGGGTATGGGGGGCTATGCGGGTGGGGGGATTTGGGGAGCTATGGGGGGGCCTATGGGGGTGGGGGGTATGGGGGGCTATGCGGGGTGGGGGGATTTGGGGAGCTATGGGGGGTGGGGGGGCTATGGGGGGGTATGGGGGCTGTGGGGGGTGGGGGATTTGGGGAGCTATGGGGGATTGGGGGGGCTATAGGGGGTATGGGGGGCTGTGGGGGGTGGGGGGATTTGGGGGGGCCTATGGGGGGTGGGGGTGCTATGGGGGGGATGGTGGGCTATGAGGGGTGGGGGGCTATGGTGGGCTATGGGGTGGGGGGATTTGGGGGTGCTATGGGGGGGTATGGTGGGCGGAGGGGGCCTGGGGGGGTATGGGGGAGTATGGGGGCTATGGGGGGTGGGGGGGCTACGGGGGTAGGGGGCCTATGGGGGGCTTTGGGGACTGGGGGGGCTATGGGGGGGCTATGGGGGGCTTTGGGGACTGGGAGGGCTATGGGGGGCTTTGGGGACTGGGGGGGCTATGGGGGGGCTATGGGGGGCTTTGGGGACTGGGGGGGCTATGGGGGTAGGGGGGGCTATAGGGGGCTTTGGGGGCTGGGGGGGCTATGGGGGGGCTATGGGGGGCTTTGGGGACTGGGGGGGCTATGGGGGGGCTATGGGGGCTTTGGGGACTGGGTGGGGCTATGGGGGGGCTATGGGGGGCTTTGGGGACTGGGGGGCTGCAAGGGATGGCTGCATGTGAGGTGCGTGTGAGGATGTACAAGGCTCGTGCGAGGCCCTGCGATGGCGCACGAGAGCCCCGTGCGAGCGTGTGCGAGGCCGTGCGAGGCCGTTGCGACGGTGCGTGTGAGGCTCGTGTGCGTGTGCGAGGCCGTGCGAGGCCGTGTGACGGTGCGTGTGAGGCTCGTGTGCGTGTGCAAGGCCCGTGCGAGCCCCGTGTGATGGTGCGTGTGAGGCTCGTGTGCGTGTGCAAGGCCGTGCGAGCCCCGTGTGATGGTGCGTGTGAGGCTCATGTGCGTGTGCAAGGCCGTGCGAGCCCCGTGCAAGCCCCGTGCGACGGTGCGTGTGAGGCCGTGCGAGGCCACGCGACGTGCATGAGAGCCCCGTGCAAGCCCCGTGTGAGCGATGTGCGAGGCCGTGCGATGGTGTGTGTGAGGCTCGTGTGCGTGTGCGAGGCCGTGCGAGCCCCGTGCGAGCCCCGTGTGAGTCCCGTGCGAGCCCGTGCGACGGTGCGTGTGAGGCCGTGCAAGGCCACGCGACGTGCATGAGAGCCCCGTGCAAGCCCCGTGCAAGGCTGTGTGAGGCCGTGTGATGGTGTGTGTGAGGCTCATGTGCGGTGTGCAAGGCCGTGCAAGCCCCGTGCGAGCCCCGTGCAATGGTGCGTGTGAGGCCGTGCGAGGCCACGCGAGGCCACGCGACGTGCATGAGAGCCCCGTGCGAGGCCATGTGATGGTGCGTGTGAGGCTCGTGTGCGTGTGTGAGGCCGTCCGAGGTGCGTGCAAGGCTTGTGCAAGCCCCATGCAAGCCCCGTGCGAGGCCGTGTGATGGTGCGTGTGAGGCTCGTGTGCGTGTGTGAGGCCGTCCGAGGTGCGTGCGAGGCTTGTGCAAGCCCCATGCAAGCCCCGTGCGAGGCCGTGTGAGGCCGTGCAAGGCCACGCGACGTGCACGAGAGCCCCGTGCGAGCCCTGTGCGAGGCCGTGTGAGGCCGTGTGATGGTGCGTGTGAGGCTCGTGTGAGCGTCTGTGAGGCCATCCGAGGTGCGTGCAAGGCTTGTGCAAGCCCCGTGCGAGCCCCGTGCGAGGCCGTGCGATGGTGCGTGTGAGGCGCGTGTGCGTGTGCGAGGCCGTGCGAGCCCCGTGTGACGGTGCGTGTGAGGCCGTGCGAGGCCGTGTGATGGTGCGTGTGAGGCTCGTGTGAGCGTGTGTGAGGCCATCCGAGGTGCGTGCGAGGCTTGTGCAAGCCCCGTGCGAGCCCCGTGCGAGCCCCGTGCGAGGCTGTGCGAGGGTGCGTGTGAGGCTCGTGTGCGTGTGCGAGACCGTGCGAGCCCCGTGCGATGGTGCGTGTGAGGCCGTGCAAGGCCACGTGACATGCACGAGAGCCCCGTGCGAGCCCCGTGCAAGGCCGTGCGAGGCCGTGTGATGGTGTGTGTGAGGCGCGTGTGCGTGTGCAGAGCCGTGCGAGCCCCGTGCGAGCCGTGCGAGGCCGTGTGATGGTGCGTGTGAGGCTCGTGTGAGCGTGTGTGAGGCCGTCCGAGGTGCGTGCGAGGCTTGTGCAAGCCCCGTGCGAGCCCCGTGCGAGGCCGTGCGAGGGTGCGTGTGAGGCGCGTGTGGCGTGTGCGAGCCCCGTGCGACGCCCCGCAGGCCTTCGCCCGCCGGCGCGAGGCGGCGGCGCTGGAGCTGGCGCGCAGCCGGTACCGTCGGGGCACGGCGCAGCACGGGGAGCTGGTGGCGGCGCTGAGCCGGCGGGCGCAGGACGAGGCCGCCAAGGAGGCGCTGCTGGCCCACACCTTCCTGCCCCGCTGCGGGGGTGAGGGGCTGGGGGGCTGGGGGGGGCATGGGGGGTGGGGGGGCTATGGGGGGTGGGGGGCTGGGGGGGGCATGGGGATGGGTGGCCATGGGGGGCCATGGGGGGCTGGGGGGTCTGGGGGCCATGGGGATGGGGGGCCATGGGGGGCCATGGGGGGCTGGGGGGTCTGGGGGCCATGGGGGGCCAAGGAGGCGCTGCTGGCCCACACCTTCCTGCCCCGCTGCGGGGGTGAGGGGGCTGGGGGGGCTGGGGGGGGCATGGGGGGGCTGGGGGGGGCCAGGGGGGGCTGGGGGGGGCTGGGGGCCATGGGGGGCTGGGGGCCATGGGGGGCTGGGGGACATGGGGGGGCATTGGGGGCTGTGGTGGCCTGGGGGGGGGGCTGGGGGTGGCCATGGGGGGCTGGGGGGGGCTGGGGGGGTGGGGGGGCCATGGGGGGGTGGGGGCCAAGGGAGGGCTGGGGGACATGGGGGGGCATGGGGGGGCTGTGGGGGTGGGGGGGCCATGGGGGGATGTTGGGCCCGGGGGGGGGGGTGGGCATGGTAGGGTGTGGGGCCAAGGGGGGGCTGGGGGGGGGGTGGGGGTGAGAGGCCATGGGGTGCGGGGGGGGTGGGGGACATGGGGGGACACAGGGGATACGGGGGGCCATTGGGGGGCCATGGGTGGTTCTGGGGGGTCCCATGGGGGGCTCTGGGGGTCCAGTGGTCACTTGGTGTCTCGGAGATCTTTGATGAAAACAGAAATCTAGGAAATCATTGCAACAACTTGTGTGGATGTGATGTTTAAGGAGCGGTGAAGTTGAGAAAAGCCAGGTCCCAGCAGCAGCGCTGAGTTGGTCAGATCTTCTCTACATGCTGTTTTCTGTCCCTTTTTTCAAACGTAGCTGAATATATAACTGCTTATTAAACGTGCACCTCCAGACAGGCTGCACACCTGCCCAATTAACATTGCTCTAAGGAAACCCTCTCAGCCTAAAAATCTAGTTATTTCAAGTCCTGTTAACTGACTTAAACAGCCTCACTGAAGAAATGAGGCCACTGAGGTGCACAAAGCTGGGGATGGCTGGCTGGTTTTTGTTACCGAGCATAGGAAAGCGGCTAATGATCTACCTCTGTAGAGTGGAAGGATGGGCTGTGTTTGGGGGTGTTGGGATGCAGTGCTTTGCACCCGCCTCCTGTCTGTCTTCCGACAAGCCACTTCCCCGCATCTCAGTCCTCAGTCAGGAGAAGACTCCTGCCATCTTCTCGCCTCCTCTTCGCAGCTGATACGTATTTT
>NW_026990286.1:0-21191 GCF_963921805.1 Phalacrocorax carbo | reverse complement strand
CACCGAAGAGACCCTGCAGGTGAGCGTCATGTGAAGTCCTGCTGACAGAGCTCAAAGGCAAAACAAGAATTTAAACCTGAAGACCGGAACAGAATAAAGCTGTACGCCCGTGTTTTAAGGAAGGGAGACAGACAGAACCTTATTCAACTCTGCAGTTTGGTTAAACAGAGCTACTCAAAGCCCTGTCTTCTCTTCCTACATGCCATTCACTTGGTGTTTAAATGAAGAATCATTTTATTTGTAAAAGCTGCTGCCTCTTCAGGAACTGAATTTATACGGGCTCTTTGCAGACGGCCCTGGCTGGAACACACGACACGGCGGTATGAAATTGTACGACTTCTTTTCAAAAAGTATGGACAAAGGCCGTGCCCAGGAAGACTCAGCAAAAGATTCTTTCTTTTTAAGTCATCTCTGAATTGTCATGGTCAATATTCCCCCTGCCAACTTCACTGATACTCCCTTAGGGAAAAGGACTCTTTCCATCCTTTCACAGACGTGCACGTCTTACCTCGTACATGACTTGTCCTGAAGCCAAGCGCCTCCTGTCTGCGAACGCTAACTGCAACAGATGTAAACTCATGGCATCGCCTTCACTGGAAAAGGTACAAATGATGACATTTGGTTACAAAGCTGCTTTATAGTCCTCGTTACCCTTCCCTTAGATCTAGGCTGAGGTTTCCTGAATAGCACTGTCTTGCTGAAAAGAAAAACAGCCCTTCCCAAAACCTAAGAATTGGTCACATTTAGCCGCTAAACCACAAAGGAGGAAATTTGGACACTAACAGCTTCTGGGGCAAAGGCTACCCATACAATCTGGAAGCTTCAAGATGTTCTATGGAATAAAAATGGTTGGGAACAGTTCTTGGCATTGAAGAGCTCGCAATCAAAACTGCTTTACAGTCAAACTGAAAAAGATTGCCACTCCATGAGCAGCCGAGCTGAGTAAATAGCTTGCTGATGCTGAAAGGGGCAGATCTTTCTCCCCTTCCCTTCCCACCAAAGCTCCAGTCCCTCCCCTGCACACACGGCACCTTCCACACCCTCCTTTCAGTCATTAGCCCAGCAGGAAACCACCGACTTGGCTGCTGAACACCTTCCCTGCCAGGCGAGCTGAGCTGGCTCACCAAGGCTCAGGCTGGCACCAGGGAACCGGCCATGCTGTCACCTCCTCCTTTAGGGGCAGCAGGCTGGTGGATCCGCACCTTTAGTGCTCTGGAGCTGCAGCCTCCACTGCGCTCCATGGTATTTTAATACCACGGTGTGAATATCAAGCAAATCGTGAAGCAGTCATCAGGAAACAAAGGAAGCCATTTAAGAATGCCAGCACAGAAATAGAGCCACTGTCACTTTGCTGCCTTTCAGCAGGGAGGAACTAGTAGGTCCCTCTCCATCCCTGTTACATCCTGTACAAATCGCACCGTCAGCCCCTTCCATACCGGAGAGAATCTCCTGCACGGCTAATTCAACAAAACAAATACACGTGGGTCAACTCTAGGTGAACAAATACTCAAAAAAAAAAAAAAAATCAGTGGCCGATAGTAAGCTTTTATTCACCTTTCTTGCGTCGACTGAACAGCCCACAAGTAGCAGCAGTTGCGAGGATCATGCTCAGGCTCTTGAAAAGTAACGGCGCAGACAGGAATCCTTCCTCCTTCAAGCTGACAGTGGTGCCTGCAGGGTTAACAAAAACAGAAAGCAGGTGAGCCTGGTGGCCCTGCCTGTTTGTAGAAGGGGAGAAGCATCTTCTGAGCAAAGAGCCCCTGACGTGCTACTCCTCAAGGCACAGAAGGTCCCACTCCCATCTCAAACAAGGGAGTCACGGGAGCGACTGCTTTTGATGCAACAGCCACGAGGTGCGGAAATTACTGTCCATCACGGGCAATAACCTGGCTTTATCTCCTCCTCTGCCTGCGGAGCAGGAACATGAAAGATTCCTTCAGCTGCCAGGCAAAAGATTCTTCCTACTCTTGTCGCCTGCTTCAATATTGAACTGAAAATGCAGCCTCTCTTCTGCACAAGCTGAAAACAGCGCCAAACACCAGTAGTGTCTTGTTTCTTTACTTGGACTATCTAAAGCGTTTCTCCTCCAGACTTCTGAACCTTCTTTGCACCTTCACAATCTATTCTTGCCACCTCACTGTCCCTCCACTCTCTATTTATGCCGCCAATAGTTCCCGGTGAGTCACTGCAGATTTGCTTACGTGAATCCCTATCTGAATTGGGTCAGATATTCCAGGGGGGATTGCTCTTTGGCAGAGCTGAAATCATCTCCCTAATTTCTCTGTTGCTTATCCCTTGACATGACCCTTATTCCACCTCCAAGTGTTCCAAGCAGACTTTCATTCCCATGCATCGCTGCCTTGGAATGGGTCAATCCCCTCTTTTGGTCGAGGCTGAAATGTGGGAGAGAATGTCTTTTCAGCCACAGATCAGCTCTTGATCCTTCACGTCTCACTCCTTTCAACCTGGACGCTTTAAAGAATATGATCACCACAATCCCATCATTAACATACTTCAGCCTTTCAATGGGTGCCCTCATTGCAGGAGCTGGTTCTGAGAAATAATGTCTACAATCTCTTTCATTGAAACACACACAACTCCTGCTGTCACTGAATACTGCTGGTGGAACAAACTGCCTTATGGAAAGCAGCTCTCTCACACCCTAACTGCTTGACAGAACCCAGAGAAGGGAGCTTTCCGCAGTTCCTCAGCCCACGGGCACAATAAGGAGAACAATCCCAGCCCGCTGGGGAGAAGGCGGCCCACTGAATCCAGGTATGGCTCAATGGTTACTTCAGAAGGGGATTCCTAAACAGGCCAAGATTACACTCCACATTTCCCTCCCTGAAAAAGGGCTCTTTAAATTAACAGACTTCCTCCTCAAGCAGAGCCTTGAGAGCCCTGCACCTCCAGGCGTGACCAAGTGCAAAGGCCGACTTACTCCCGCTGCAGAGTTTTCATATTCCACAGTGACAGGGAGCCATCGGAAAAACCCACGGCGAGCTGGTTGCTTCTGCTGATGTAGCACAGGGTCGATATTGCTGTTCCTGAAGGACACTGTAACTGAAGGCAGAGATGTCTCCCTGCTCTGGTCACGGTTGCTCTTCCTTGTGAAACGCCAGCAGCAGCTCTAGTGACAACTGTTAGACCTGCACGCACAAAACCACACAATAAAGGAATGCGTTATGCCATTCAGGTTGCATTTGAAACACTGACGTGACAACATGTATGATTTAATTCTACCGTCCCCGGCAAAATACCCATTGATGCAATACTTTGTCTGCTCTTCCCATTTTGTACGCATTCAGAGCACATAGGAACTCTCTGACTGGACAGGTATCCTCGCTCCTATTTCAAAACCAGGTGAAAGCGTAACCTCCATAGACAAATTCTTCCTGGGCTCTGCACATCAGGAGTTTGGGCCTCATGGTGAAGCTACTTGAAGTGAGACCAGCTCCCGAGGCCACTCTTGTAAGAGCAAAAACAGCATATGCAATCCGGGTACACCAAGTACAGGTTCCGTTTGGTCAAATGCAGGGATTTTGGTAAGGCATATTTACTTTAAAAAACAAGCCTAAACTTTGCCCCAAGTCAATGAACAGAAGCAGAAGAACATTCCCAAGAAATAGGGCACGTCCGACTGTCATGGTTTTAGCTGGGATAGAGTTAATTTTCTTCACTCTAGCTGGTATAGTGCTGTGCTTTGAAATTAGCATGGAAAAAAAACCTGTTGAGATAACACACAGATGTTTGGGCTGCTGCTGGGTAGCGCTTATACTAGTCAAGGACATGTCCAGCCTCCCATGCTCTGCTGGGAGCACAAGAAGCTGGGAGGGGAGGGGGCACAGCTAAGGGAGCGGATTCAAACTGACCAAAGGGATATTCCATATCATGTAACGTCATGCCCAGTATGCTAGCTGGGAGGGGCTGGCTGGGGGAGGGAGGGAGCAATCGCGGCTCGGGGACGGGCAGCGTCGGTCGGCGGGTGGTGAGCAGCTGTATTGTTTGTGTTTCCGTGGTTTTTTTTCCCTGTTTTTCCCTTTCCCTTCCTTTTCCCTTTTATTATATTAACATTACTGTCATTATTATCATAATCATTTATCATTATCATTTTATTGTAATCATTAAACTGTGCTTATCTCAACCCACAAGTTCTTTTGCTCGTCCGATTCTCTTCCCCATCCCACAGGGGTGGGGGGGGGGTGAGCGAGCGGCTGTGGGGTGTTCAGTTGCCAGCTGAGGCTGAACCACGACACCGACACACCTTCCTGTCAGGCAGCTGCACCGACTCAGATGGTCAGATTCCTACCCCTCACTGGCGAGAATCCCCGTGACAGAGGGACCCTGGTGGGAGGGGGTATTTGTAACCTTAGGAGGAGTATGAAGCCACTCCCATTTTTAATCCTTTCAGGGCCAGACGATGTCAAACCGCCACCTGTAATCAGCAGTCATAAACGTCTGCACAGCAGTAGCTTCAAAGCGGGATGCGTGTTGTCGATTTAAAAGACACAAGTTTTCTTACTTTTCTGTTCAAGTTTAGAAACCGCAAGCTCACCCGATGGTTCATTCTCCCTCTGACTGCAAGAGAGATCATCCAAACCAAGGTCCACCACAAGCAGATGACCAACATCTGTCGCCACCGCTGCCACGCCACAAAACCCTTGCAGAGCCCGGTGCAGGTGCCAAGGCCTCACGCTGGCTCCTCCGGGGTTAGTTATGGGCTCTACAGCAGTTACCTACAGGAAAACTACAAGTTAGTATTTAAGCTCTTTGACAAGCTAAATAGAAATCACTCAAAAGTGAAGCCAGAATCAGCCCATCAGAAGCAAGAAAGTAAATACAGGTTTCTCAGACTTAAAAACACAGCATTGATCCCAATTATATCCAGACAAAACAAACAAAGAAACCAACCCCCAAAAATGTCCTGTACAAAAATCCGTTACTGCCTTCCGTTTACTGGGTTTCCTGCAGGGATTTCGCTGAGCTCACTCCAACTGCAATGGTGCAGTCTATTATTACAGCTTACCAAGTTCCATTTTCTACTTAGAAACCATTAACTCGAAGACAACACAGAAAATACGTTAAATGCAAGAAACTTGACCGTATTTAAGGGACTGGAGTAAGAAAGGCCAAACTCACTCTCGCTCTCCCACAGCTCCCAGCCCGTCAGCACTGGGATACAGCCCACGCCTTCTTTGCCAAACAGGTACTAGGGCAAATCACGGCTCTCAGTCAGACGCGGCAGCGGCCAAGTTGCAGGGGAGACACACCGCTGCCACGGCAAGGGAGTATTGTTACAGAGAGCGGAAGGGAGATACCAGCTTAGGGAAAGTTACACCAGTCCTCATTTAGAATCAACAGAGCAACCAGGGAAAGCAGAAAAGTTTTCAGTGCCGAAACAGCGGCAAAAAGCCCAGCAGCTGGTTCGCCAAAAGCCAGCTCCGGCTGAGGAGACGCGCACGCTGCTCTGTAACACGCGGAGCCACCTGCCAGCAGCTTTAGTACAAGGCCCTGATGAAGACAGACCTTTCAGCACCTGCAGCCCCTCCCGGGACAGCCCTGACTGCTCCAGCAGAGACACCAGCACGTGAGGGCTCCTGCACTAAGGCTCCACAACAAAAGAACACGGGCTGCCCTTCAGCCTCCTTGCATAATGTCACACAGTGACACCAGGGAGCTTTACATCAACAGCAACCTGTTACACGACAACGGAACAGAGCAGTGAGCACCACAAGGAGTCCTTTTTTTATATATATTGGTTTTTCTCCCCAGAGGTGGGGAAAAATTGACCAAACCTCGAAGCCCCAAAGTTCTCTCCTCTCCCGTATCAAGCACTTGCTGTGACTGCGCTGCCTGGCAATCTGCTACAGAATTTACCTTTCCCCTGGGCCACAAGAACTCTACTCCTAGAAGTGCCCGCAGTATTTGAGACAACTTTATATTGTTTCACACTTCCTGGAAATCAGATGAAATCTCCAATCTTCTCAGCTACTCAAAGCACCACCAAAAGTGCGTTGATTATTCGAATTCTTGCTGCTCCAAGCCTTGATGACTCTCAGGAGGAAAGCAGAAACACTGCACCTATCGT
This sequence comes from Phalacrocorax carbo, assembly GCF_963921805.1. Classification (NCBI taxonomy): domain Eukaryota; kingdom Metazoa; phylum Chordata; class Aves; order Suliformes; family Phalacrocoracidae; genus Phalacrocorax; species Phalacrocorax carbo. The sequence goes on along the minus strand of NW_026990286.1, from coordinate 15,103 downwards.
GCTGCGGAATCAGCCAAAGTTCCCGTGTTGCTGTTAACTTTTTTTCTTTTAAGGTCTCGTTTTGTTGTTGTACAACTGGCCCCAAATCCACCTTTTCCACTTTTGCATACAGGTTCCCAGTTTTAACGCTTCAGTTTTCCCTGTAGAAGCTCCTGGAACTGCCTATTTTCCCACGGCACCAGGCACTGGCTTTGCACACTCTCCTACACTGCTGCCAGCTCCTTCTGGGAACGAACGCAGAAATCCTGTCTCAGCTCCCTGACTCTGCATGCTGCCCTTCTGCCTCACACAAACCAGCAAGAGTGGGGAAAATACCATTCCAGAGCTCTGAAACATGCAACCGTTATAAACCAATTTAATACCGTTAATGTTGTCAATTCAGATTTGCTTTTACAAGTCTGAATGACTGCACGTCTATGCCAGCACACAGCTTGCCTTTCCATCTCAAACGCTGAGATTTATCAGGACGATCGGCAAACCCACACAGCGGAGCACCAACCCAGCTCAGCTCGTTAGAAATCACCACCCCACAAACGCTCACTGCCAGCAATCACACTGTAGCGCTACAGACAAACAAACCCCGCCTGGCTTCTAGCAAGTCAAACCAAACCACGCTCTGGAAAGCTGAGTAATACGGAAGTATTTATCTGTCGCAGATTCTAAGGTGGTAAAGATAGAGGGAACCTTGATGTTCCATTACCTTAAGGTGACTCTTGTCTACACTCAGATAAGGAGCCGAGGGGAAAGGACGTCATTTGAGTTTATGGGTTAGAGAAGGCAGGGAAAATTAGCAACATTACACCAGAGTATCCCACCGGCACAAGCACCATATGCAATAAGCAGAGGTTCAAGGGCTTCAGGCTGAAAGTCAGTCTGTAACCACCTGCCAGGTAACGCAGTGAAGCCTGTTTTTTCCCATCCTAAGTCAACAGAAAAATGTGCTTTGCTCTGAAGTCACCTGCTTGCTAGTCCGAGACTCCTGGGAATGTGCCGAAGTCAGCTACAGCACAGCCATGGAAGTCTGAGATATTTTAAAGACAGTATTTCTGACATAATGAACCATTCAGGACATGTATGTTACCAACACTTGAAAGGCAGGGTGAGGACGAGTTCTTTGTCACTCTGGCTAAAAAAAAAGGTAGTTTTCAAGGCCTTTTTGTCAAAGTGGAGAATTAGGTAACTACGTGCTCTACTGTAAAACCAGAAAACTTGTTTGACTCTCAGCAAACTCAAAGGATAACAGTACCGTTAACCCCACGATTTCACATCAAGGTGCTCTCGACTGGACACTCTGCAGTGACAGTATGATGACACAATAGAGAAAATGGACGTCCTAGCAAAGAGACGCTCCAAAGCTGCTCCTGAAACAGCGTTATGCAGCACCTGACAACGTTTCCCCCATTAAAAAGGACCTACCCTTCCTGGCAGAAGTACTGCTGTAACCACGCTTGATGTTCCAAGATCGTACAGGCAGAGAACACTTCCCTCTGCTTCTCTCAAGCCAACCAGCAGCCCCGTTCCCGTCTGCCAGGAAACCTCCTTCACCACGCGGATGGTGGGAGGCTGCTCACGGGCTCCACTGAAACGGTGTGCAGAGAGCCGCTCTCCCGTCACAGCGCTCACGACCTCCAGCTGAGGGCCACACGCCAGCCAGGCCAGGCCACCTCTCCCTGGAAGAAGAGAAAAGGCTGGCTAAAGCAAACTCCCAAGAGAGGGTTGAAAACAACAGGAAAATCACAATCACTGCCCCTTTGCTTCAACAGAAGTACCTCACAGAGCAAGAGAGCCTTACCGAATTCCAGTCGATTATTGAAAATCACCCACTGAATCCTCAACCAATGCATCGTAAAATGAACCACCTTATTATTTTGCATTTGGACTTGGCATTCCTGCACTGAAGAATTCTGGTTGTTTGGGATAAAGATTACAATAGATTGGTCTCTAGTCTTTATACCATATTCAGCTTGGTTTTGCTAGAAATCATCTAAATACATATGAGAATACATCTCCTAAAGCATAATTCAAATATGGCAAAATCTCAGCCAATTCTTTTCTACTTTACTAACTTTGCTCGACACACGCCTACTTTGGGCAGGGATTTGGACTTCAACAAGGAATTACCTTAAAATGGGCACTGCGGGAGCCAATTTCAACTTTTACACACGCTGATCACAGAGAGAAGTTAGCACATTTAGTTTCACTGAACTACTTCCAACACAAAGGGAGTATTAACTCAACTACTGCACTTACAGTCACACAGAGAGATTCTACATGGTCTTCACAGGTGCCCGGACACCCAGGCAGGCCCCCAGCACTACCTTCAGATCACCGACAAAGTCAGCTACCTCATCTGCTCAGCCGCTCTCAGCAGCTCTCCCGGGACACTCCTCTGCGTCCTACTAAATACTCTGCAAACCTGGCTGCAGCGCCTAACAGGGCTTTCCTCTTCCTTCTGTTTTTAGTCAGGCTAGGAAAGAAAAAGCAGGGGGGGTTGCCTCTCTAACACTGTGGGAGAACTAGTTCTGCACGGGATGTTATGATGGTACAAATAAATACAGCCCAAAACCACACCAGGACTTTTTTGTAAACTGCCTTTCATTCAATTAGGAGTTGAGGAGGGCTCACTGACTTGCCCGTGTTATTTTAATAGCTCAAGACTGGCGCAGGCTGTTGTCCTTTCAAAGTTTAACTCTACTAATGTTTTAATGTTAACATTTTTCATCATTTTGTCATAGTTCATCCTTTCTGTTCTCTCAAAACCTGACGCACCTGAGCAGCACCAACCTGACACAGCTGATACTGTGACCCCGTGCCTCAGGTCACCTCCAGGCAGTAACAACTTCACAGCAAGACCCAATTTCAAGGAAAAGGCTCACCTCTGGAAAACCGCCCACGCAGCACAGAACCTCGGGTGAGCTCATCTTCCCCAAGAGCCTGAATGGTCACCTCGGGAAACGGCAGCAGGCTGCTCGTTACCTGAGCCGCGAGGTCTCGCATTCTTCGCTGTGAATAGAGAAGAAAATGCAAAAAGAGGCTCCTGACAGCCATCGACATTTTTCAGATTGACAGAACTTTCATCCCTTTGCCGTGAATAATCTCCCGTCCACCTCCTGCGGCTCTTTTCCTTAACAAAAGGGCACTCAGGACAGGTTTGGATCTCACAGCAGAGCAAAAGCAGAATCCTTTGCTTTTCTGATGCCTACGAGATCACCAACAAAAAGGGACGCAGGGGTACTGACAGGATAAACAACACGGGAAAAAAGCCCAAGACACTGGAGTCAAGTCAAGCGAGGCGGCACGAGTCAGAGAGTGAGTTTTGCATTAAAAAGCTCCAGAAAATAAATAAAAAAGAACAAGTTGAGAAATTACATGTTTGAGCAGAATCACATCCAGCCAAGTCAGTGTTCTGGGATGTCACTGTTGACTGACATGTAGTACATGAAAGTCAGATTCAAAGGCCAACAATGTTACGGGCTTACTGAAGGAAAAGCTAAAGATACGGTCAGTCGCAGCTGCAGACGTGATGTCACAAACCAGGTTCACTTCAGTGCCACCAAAAGAGAGGCCTTGCTGCTGCCCCCATCTCTCCATCTGCTCCTTCCTTCTGCTCCTGTATCCCTGTGCCTTCCCTTGCCCTGACCTGCACACGTTTTAGAGCTCCTTAGGAGCCACATTAACTCCCCAAGCAGACAGGGAACGCACCCACAAGAGCAGAGAGTTTTCCACCAGCTTAGAGAGTGAAACGGGGTTGCAGAGAGAGCCAGCAAGCATAAAAGCCGGCACAAGGAAGGAGGCAGGACACTGCACCGGGGAGAAGGAGAGGGGATTTGCCCATCTCCATTCTGTGGCCGTAAGCCGTCCTGCTAGCTCATGCACGTGTGAAACCACACACTCACTTTGCAAGGAGAGCTGCAAGAAACCCCTTCGCTTTTAGAAAGGGCAGCACCCAAGGCACTCTCAGTCAGCTCTGGACTCCCTCGTGCACGTAGAGGCTCACTCTCGCACGGAGGGAGGCTGAGGCTGACGGGCGTCATTCTTTCGCTCAGCCAGATGTGGAAGCTAAAGTGATCTCAGGGAAGCGTTACTTGGTGGTCAGAGAAGGGACAGCATTGCCTGACACTGCTCGGGTCACATTGTCTAAGGAAAGAGGACAAAGAGTGGGAAGAAGCCAAAGAAGAAGAAATGGAAGAAAAACTATGCTCTGTTGAGAAAAACAGCATCCGCTTTGTTGAACAGCAGGGAAAGATCACAATTATAGAGCTTTTTGAATTACTATTAATGACTGGCTCAGTGACATTTTCCCCAGAAATACAGCCTCCAACAGCCCCGATCCCGTATCTGATGCAGACCACAGATTTCATTTCCCTTTAAATGAAAAAACCCAAACCCGAGACACATCAGCATTTGACACTAGAGCCACTTTACCCAGCTGCCTCCTATGGTTATTCTCCAACACGACTATTCCTGCAGGCAGGAGCTGCAGTCCCTCTCCAACGCGGCAAAGCTAGCAAAAGTTCCTCAGGTCACTCCTGAAAGTGTGCTCTGTTGCACACTGCTTGGCGTACCTGGACAGGCGGGCGCAGGCGCCGAGTGTCTCAGGGCAGAGCGCACACGCAGCCGTCCCGACAGAGGCAGAGCCCAGGGAAGACAACGTTCCCAGTGCTCCCACAGCGCTGGCCCCTCGCAGCACCAGTTCCAGAGTCACGGAGTCACAAGGGAGAGAAAGGCCTTCCGGAATCCCTGGGGGCAGCTGGTCCAGCCCCTGCGCAGGCAGGGTCACCCAGAGCAGGCTGCCCAGGGCCAGGGCCCGGCGGCTGCTGAACCCCCAGTGCTCAAACACACCCCTTGCAAACAGCCGCCCGACGAGGGGAGCTGCGGAAACGTTGGCAGCCCACGCGACAGGCCCAGGGGTTTGGGGACTCGCTCCGACCAACTGAAGTATCCTCTCCTCCACACCAGTAAAACACCACCACACCAGCAGGGGCTTGTCACCATTCTTCCTCCAAAGCTCTGTCCGACGGATCACTAGGCAGAAGACACAAAGTTAAGGGAAGCCTGATTAAGTTCATTTCACTGCCTTAAACCAGCAAAGCCCAGGCACGTGGAAGCAGGAAAACGAGCTGAAGCAGGCAGGGAATGAGGAGCCGCCCTCAGCAGAGCAGGACACGGCACCGTGTGCCCAAATGCAGGTGACAGCTGCCAGCCAAGGCTGACACAGCCACCCTGACTGACGGGCCTAAGGCGGCACTTGAACCACCGCGCTCAGCCCCACACCCCAGACGGGGGGTCAGCGGTGCCGACAGGATTAAGTCCTGACTGACTCCCGACAACAGACGCTGACGCTGACTGACGCCAGCCAGCTGAGTCCGGGCAGGCGATGCTGGCCGACTGACGCTGGCCGACTCACTCTGGCCGACTGACGCACGGCTCGGGGCCTCCTTCTGCCCTCGCACCTGGGCATCACCCCTGATGGAGCTGGGCGGGCAGAGGGGTCCCTGGCGCGGCCACTCATACCTGTCGGGCAGAGCTCGGGAAGCTGGAGAGGCCCCTGACTAGTAGAGGCGCTACTTAGCGACACGGAGCCGCTACTTAACAACAGCTGAAACAACAGTGTGCCCTCAGCACTATGCCAGCGACGCTGAAGGACATTAACTCTATCCCAGCTACAACCAGCACAGTTCTGAAGTTTTTAACCAGCTCTCCCGTGGAGAAGAGTGTGGATTAAATGCCCAACTACCCATTTGCTGCAGACCACAGGAAGGCACCAGAGATGCCTCTATATTTTGGATGAGAGAAAGGGCTGTGGACAAGCTAAACACGTCTGATATCTAATTCTGTAATCACCTGCGCAGTTAGGCACTCTTCTCAAACTCCTCCTTCCACCTGTCAAGAGGATTTAACTACATAAGTAAAAAGGGAAAAAAGCTTCTCTGCTTTTTCCCTTTATGCGAGAAAAGTCCTTTCCTATTCAGGCTATACTTCGGTCTTCAACTGAGCAGGTGACAAAGTAATTCCCTGATCTCCTATTTCTGCTTTCAGAAGATCAGGTGTGATGTTTTGAACTAACAACCATGGGAGTTGCACTTACATTCGTCACAGGAACTGTTTCCGCAGCAGGCAGTAACAGCGGCATCGGTCATTGTATCTTCTCAAATGAGACACAACAACTCATCTGGAATAGGATCATAGAGGAGGATGAGGAGGAAGAGGAGGACGAGGGCTCCTCTGCTAAAATGGGAGGCTTTTCCTTCTTTCCTCTCACATAAGCTTCCCTGGAGGGGGAGAGGGCCTGGTGGGAGAGAAGAGTTTAAAGATGGGTCAAGGAATACTTTTCCAAGCTTTGGATTTTATCAAAGGAAGAGAACAGATGGAATTCTCTCACTCCACATTAGCCTTCTGCAACGTAAGCCTTTGGTTTAAACTACTTGTCTACAGCCACAACCCTAGAAGAGGGAGGGGGGAAGAATTTTCCTTCTGCATTCGTTCGATCAACCAAGAAACCAGCTCAAACTAGAAAAATAATTTTTTGACAGCTAGAAATGAGGTGAAATTAATCCCACCTCTCCTTCACCAGACAGTAAATGTAAATGGCAGGCTCAGCACCAAGTTAGTCTCCAATCAAGTTAGTCGCTGAGTAATTACATTTTAGAAATGGAAGAAGTCTATGTTACACCTTCTACAAAAGGGGATCCATGGCAGCACAACAGAAGTGCTACCAAGTGCATTTTAAAACAGCCACTCCTCTCAGCACACAGTAGTATTTTCTTAATTTACAGCCACGGGAAAACTTCTGTGTGTTCCACACATGGGATTTCATAAAAGTCAGAGGGAGGAAATCTCAGTCCAGTGGCAATCTGTTAAATTTTGCAAGGAGCCTTTGCAACATCAAACAGAACCAAAACAGCCTTTCCAAGAGAACAACTCCACTGCAAACACCACTGAAATCTTTTGCAGAAATACAGCTTCTTAGCACAGCACAAGTTTCACCAACTTCCAGGGGCACGAACAGGAGGACCACCCTACTGTAGCATTAGAAAGCATCACAGATTTTCAGGTTAAGCCGCAATGACAATGCTTCCTCCCCTGTAACTACAGACGCTGGCCAGTTCGGTTGCATTGCCACTCACGCTTCTGCGCATGGTTTCTCTTGTTCACTTCTTGATCGGTCCAATTCATTCCATACTCACGCAGCAAGAGTTGGCATTGCATATTTCCCACTGCTTGTCAGCACAGCACCCTTTGTGCTGGGATCTTTCACCTCCACCATGAAACTCCATGGAATTCCTGTGCTCTTTTTCACTCTGGGAACAGGCTCAAAATTTTGGTCCTGTTAAGAAAAGAAATGCAGACTTAGCTCATCTTAAGAACCACATTTAAAATTACATTTCCATGATTATTTGAAGCAGCAAAAGCCTCTCACCCTCTCATTTTACCCAGCATAAGTGTTTCTCAACTAAAGTACTCATTTGCCTCAGTGACTATAGCCGGGATGTTCCAAAGGCTTAAGCAGTGTTTTGGACTCGCTCGACATTCTTTGGCTTAACTTCAGGTTCCCTAAGGGCGAAATATCCCTCAGCGCACCTTCCACTCAGAGAAGGGGCACAAACCCGCTCCTCCTCCAAAGCGCAGTGCAGAGTGAGAGCTTAATTCCCTGCTCTGAATCAGTCACTGGGGAAACTTCTATTCACCACCTGTGTACGAAGGTTGAATTCAGACCTCACGCACACACTTTCAACGAGTGACGTTAAATGGCATGAATAGTCAACCAGAGGCTTGTGTAACGCTCTTCCTAGAAAGGCTGGACTAGGTGATCCCTGAGGTCCCTTCCAAGCTGTGATTCTGTGATTCTGTGATAATTACATCACGCAAATATTCAATAGGTGGGGTCAACAGAAACATCTTGGTTTTATACAAAATAACTGTGAACTGCCATTAAAAAGAGTTGAAAATGGAAAAATTTCCAGTAGTATTGAAATATATAAAAATATGCATGCAAGTTCACAGAGAAAGATTGATGAACATATTTAATGTCTATGACCTGGAAAAAAAGAACATTTCCCATTTATTATTCCAGGTGTCCCTTGAATTTTGAAGGGCTTTGCAACATTGCCTTAAAACCTCTCGATTTCAGATGTACTAAAATACACTCTCGATTTCAGATGTACTGAAATACACTCAGCAGTGTTTATTGAGGATGCAGACTCAAGGGCAGTTGTTCCACAAGGAGAAAGGGTAACTCTCACCTTGTTCCTTTTCCAGCCGATTGAATGATATTATGCCCCAAGCCCCAGTTAAGCTTACACTAGGAAAACATTCTCAGAGAGACACGCGACTCACTGCCTATTATGTCTTCAGTTGTTCAAAAGCGTAGAACCAAATTTCACAATGTCAGCGGAACAGCTCTCCGCAAGACGTCACTAAATTGCTCAGAAGGGAGATTAAAACTCTTCCTTGCAAAATGCTCTTGTGCTTTAGGCCCTAACGTAGTCGAAGAATTCAAAGGCGCAGTTGTATCAGATGCTGAGGAAAAACCATCTACATGCAGAAGCTGATTCCTCACGCCAGTGAATCGTTCCTGCTCTATATGTTTAGGAAAGCACATACAACATGACCGCATTACTGACTCAAAAGCTCTTGAAAATGTGCCTTTGGAGAGGAACACCCAGAGCTGAGAAAGACACCTTCGTTCCATTGCAAGTCTTACCAGAAGATTCAGCTTCCCTTCCCTAGGTACTTTTTGTACCTAGTTCTGTTAAAAAGGAAGCCTGATCAAGTATTTGGAAGCTTCATGCTCCATATGCCACCCTTTCTGGCACATGGCAAAACAGGCCTATGTTCTCTCACGGCAGGCACAGCCACTCTCATTTTGTGGTTTTTCAGAAGCAATCAAGAAACTAGGGAAGCTCCCTCTTGGAGTCTGGCATTATACAGTCTAGCATCGACCAGTACTGAGGCACAACCGTTCATGAACTATTAATTACTTCTTGTATTTTCTCAGGAAGCAGTTATTATATGGCCTGCAGGCAAGAGTCTAACTTGACAGCTAACATGAGAGCAAGACAATGAAGAAATATTCAAAGGGAAGCTTTTGTGCATCCTTTTTACAAAAACCCTTAATTAAATTTGGTTTTGCTGCTTTACGGCTCAACAGTAATTGGCAAGCTTTCCAGTGATTTATTCCTACCACACCATGACCCACGTTCTGCTTTGAAAAGCATACAGAAATATCTGTCTTCAAAAACAAAACAAAAGCCAAAACACAAACCCCACACTTAAGACCAAGAGCTGAGCTGGCTTTCAGAAGAAAGCTAATGGTGCCTCCAACACCAGAAGCACCTGAGGCTGCAGTGCTTTTCCAGGGGGAGAGAGGGGCTTGTCAAGAGAGAGGCAAGGCTTCCACCCTCCCTACGCCTACCCACAGCCCAAAGCAGGTACACGCAGAGCAAACGAGAAGGGGATGCGTTTGCTTTGCCTTTCATTGACTTTAATTCCTTCTAACTAAAACTAAGTCTTCCCTCCCACTACAGGATTTTTGCTTTTTTGGGGGGCCCCTGGGTGGGGCCCAGGAGGAGCGGGAGTGGGCGGCCCTGCAGGGGTCACTGGGCCAGCTGCAGGTTTTTGTGCAGAGGGAGGCCAACATGGACATAGCCAACGACTACGGCTGCCCATGACCCACCGGCCCAGCACCATCCCCTGCTTGTGAGCTGCCTTCTCCTCTCTAGCATTTGACTACTGACAGAGTAGTGCCACAGCAAAGGCCTCATTCAACAGCTTCCTTCTGGCTGCCCTGCGAGGTCTTTAGACCTATCGTGGTCAAGACAGTCTTACCCTGCTCTACCTCATTTGGCTGCAAGTAAAGGAAAGGAAGAATCAGCTACCAGAAGCTTCAGCAAAGAGTTGGGCCAGGTCTTCTAGCCTGCTTCCACAGTCACAAGACCCAATTGTGTTGGTATTACGTCTTGTTGCCTTCTCTAGAAAGCCACTGAAACAGAACGGCCTCCCTGTCACTACTCGCTACCAGCAACAACAGAGTCCTCAGACGGACCAGGATTTCGAGTCTTTCACCAGCAGGCCAGGAGTAGTGCCTACTACAGGATGTGGCCATTGTATGCACTTGCAGTCCAGACACTCAAGCTGGTTTTAGCTTCAACTGCGGCGGTTGTAGCCGCTGAAACTTAAACCCAAAAGGAAGGAGAAAAAGAACAGCTGCCCAGGCATATGCTGTTTGGAAGTTAAAGCAGAAGAAAGGCCGGCGTGGCACGCGCTCAAGGACAGGGCTGCCTATAGCCCTTTGGCAGGGAAGCTGCTCCCCAGCTAAGCACATTTCTTCTCCTCTCCTACAATTCCCCTCCCTCTATATCCATGTACCTACACCTGGAAGGTCTGACTGTGATTCAGCACTGCCCAGAAATTGAACTGTCCCAGGAGCGTTCCCTGCTCCTCAGGTTCTTGTGCTCCCTAAGGGCCCCCGCGACCTCACGCCCTGGACCTCTGCAGGCACCTTTTCCACTCTGCTTCCGTGCCACGCTGACAGTTTTCACACTGACTCGGAAGACACAGACTGCAGGACCAAGTGACCCTGTTAGAAGCTTGTGCAGAGGACCTGGGGCACTCCGGGGGAGAAAATACTAATTAAAATTCATTAAAAGAGTTGGGTGTTGCCTTTGCAGCACCTCTCTCTGCCTGCGGGCATTTGCTCAGCGGGAGGGAGTGTGGGGTTGTTAATGCAGCCCCTGCCCACCCCGTGGGTGGCTGAGCTGGGCCGGGCATAGCTTACATACAGAACAGTGTATTTTTTCTGTAAAATACTACTATTCTATACTTATAAATATTAAAGTATGTATAAACAAGTATTTCATGTTATAAGATTTGTATTATGTCTATGTATAATATAAATTACATACATACACATAAATACATATGTACCTACATATCCCACCACAGAATCCACAGAGGGAAAGGGAAGAGGGGTTTCAGGAGGGACTGGGGTGCGGAAGAGGGGTGACAGGATCCCAGGGGCCCAGGACTCACCGCAGTTCCTGCTCTCTGCACTGCCACGCACATGGCACAGCTCAGGCACTTCTGTCTCTCTCGGTCTGTCCATCCCTCCCTCCCTCGCTGCCTCCCTCCCTCTGCTGCAGCCCCACTCACTCGACTGCCTTCCACCTCAGGGAATCCACGGGTGCCTCACAGCTTGTGAGCTTGCCGGGCGGCCATGTTGCCCCGGCCCCAGCCCCTGCCCCAGGCCTACAGCTCCCAGCATGCCCCGGGGCGCGCCCTCCTGCCGCCCGACCCTGGGCGGGAACCGCCCCCCCGCAGGCCCCGAGAGCAGCAGGGCCGGCCGAGCGGGGGATACAGGCGGGAGAGAGGGGACAGGCGGCAGCACAGAGGGGAAACAGGCGGCCAGGACGCGGTGACAGAGGAAGGAGAAGGCCAGGGAGCGGGGGAGAGAGGTGTGGGGAAAGGAAAACATAGGAACAGGCTGCAGGACAGACAGACAGGAGTCAGGAAATACAGGCGGGGAGTCAGGCAGAGGAGAAAGAGAAAGGGAAAAAAGAGTCATGGGAATTGGGGAGAGAGCAAAAATAGAAATTCTGGGCGACTGCCCGATTTCTTGATCAATCCCCAGCGACTGCATTACTGGGAGCCTCAAGAAATGTGCTGCCTGCAACATCCCTGTTCTGGGCCCTCTCCTGCACCCTAATATTGGTGACAAGCATCGCCTTGCAGAGTGGCCAGGGCTGGGGAAAACAAGCCCAGCTGAGGGGGAAAAAAATCATCCAGCTTTTTTTTTGTTGGTTTCCTTGTTGGTTTTGCCTTTAAAAAAACCTGAGGCTTTTCACCATTGGCAATAGCATTTCACCCAGGAGGAGGTGGTCTGTGGTGGAAATTTTGGCCCCTTACCACCTGACTAATGTAGATTGCCTTGTGTTCTCCCTAGCCCGTCTTCTGTGAGCAAGGTCTCTCAGCTCTCCCGTAGGAGACAGGTACAACTGAGAACAAGTGCCCGCATTTCAGATGTTACCACCCTCTTTGCTCTCCAGCCTGGCAGGAGGACGAGGAGCCACAGCCAGGCAAGCTGAAGAAGGAGGGGGATGAGGCAAAGCTGGGCTCACAAACCCTGTGGCAAAACAACCCCACCCCTATCTGCAGCCAGTTTCTGAGGCAAAAGCAAGGCAGAAGACTGCTGCCCTAGAAGCAGTCATGCTGCGGTGACTTTGCCTCATTAGATGTCTGAGCAAGAGGACAAGCCTGAGAGCAATTTTTGTCTGTGCCCCGTACAGCTGTAAGCCAAGCAGCCAGCTTAGCCATGCTCATGGTGATAACTCCCTAAATGAATACTTGCAAGGCTCTGAAATACAAACAAGCATCTTCCTACCTTATAACCGAAGCAGTAGCACACGTGCACCCCTGATTTCCAAGCAGGCAGTGGATGGTCCCAACCGGCAGTAAGGAGAAAAGGCAAGCTTTTATTATCCGTTGTTACTGTGTTTGGAGATGAGGGCGTGCTAAGGCAGCAGGAAAGGCTTAGTCTGGCCAGTCACAAGAGACTTGCTTTTCAGACTTAGCCAAAAGAAAACGGGTACGTCGAGGAAGAAGTTCCCCTCTAGCCCGCGGGGGATTTGCTGCTGCACAGGTTGAATGTGAGCCTGCTTTCCAGCACTTTCTCCTGTGACTGTTTTTTGCAGAAAGAGAGGCAGGAGGGACCAGGCGCTGCATATACTGATGTCCTGGATGGTTGTGTTGTTTGCTGAGTCAGTCTTCCAGATCAGAGGAGCAACATGTAAAGCCTGAAGGTTTTACAGGCAGCATTGTCTTGGCAGGAGCCTTGCGAGCGCCAGCAGACACAACCACTGCGGGCACAAGAGGAGACCTCCGAGAAGTGGGCAGCTTGGGCGTCTGCTCAGCAGGTCTTGGCTGAGCTTGTTCCCTTGGTCTTTAATAGCCTTTGCTATTCAAGTGAGAATAGCAGTGAGAGCGAGTGAGTCAGGAGGAGAAGGTAACACCTGAGAATTTTAACAAGATAATAAACAATGCTTGGGCCAGAGAGGAGGCTATTAGCAATGACTGCCCCATTGACAGGAACCTCCTAAAAGAATACAAATCAGTAGAACTTCAAGGACTGACAGTGGGAACATCCTGCTACAAAGAAGGGTGTGAAGGGAAGGCCCCAACTCAGTCAGCAGTGATCAAAGGGAACTTCTGGCCCCAGAAGGCCCTGAAAAACTGCACATTTGCCCACGCAGAGTCACTGGGGGAAAGGTAATTCCAACAGCGGGAGATAGTGACCCCCGACTCAACTGAGGGATGAAAGGGCTGACCCCCATCCCACTCCTCTTGAGCATGCGCAGTGAATTAAAATCACACTGTACCTTTAAACTTAAGCGGCGGAGATAGAGACCCATGGAAGAAGGGGGTGCCCAGCCAGGTCAATGATTATGTATTAGAGAGGTGCGGTGTGTTAACTTCCATGTATGAATGTCAGAAAGGAACTATGGCAGGTGTGCACGCTTGGAGGAATCATCCCCCGTTCGTTACATTTACATGAATGTTAATAATGGGAGATAAACTAACTGACTGACCCACAACTGTGTATTACTGACAGCTGCTTCCAGTTGGTTCTTTGACTCAAGGCTTACCTGGCCCACATCACTGTTGGATCCTGCGGAGATGAGCGTGCCGTTCTCGTCCTTCAGGAAGCTGCTATGAGACCAATAGGCTAGATCAGAAGCAAAGCTTTTCCTGTGCCCTGGATTCCTAGGGTCATCTACGCTTGTGCTGTCGGTGTTCACAGAAATCACACACCTACTTCCTGCATCCCTCTCTCTCTGTGTATTAACATTACAATTGTAGTATCAAACTACCAGCGATCGGGCTGTCACTAATAAGTCGTGGTCTAGTCTGGGTTTAAACCAAGTTCAACGCAAGGCACACCACACCCATGGCTGCTGTGGGATAAGCCTGCTCTTGAGCCATGCCGGGTGATGCACAGCCCAGGAGTGAGTGACCTGAACCAACAGGCACATCAGGAACCGTCACCTGCATTTTTCCCTCTGCCTCACGTATGGGTCACCCACACAGCACAGTGCATTGGAAAACGCTTTTTATTTGAGGAACAGCTGTAATTCAGAAGGAACCGCAGAACATTTCTCTCTGAGCATCTCAAAGGCACTCATTATCGTGACTGCTTTGGTGAGAACAGCATTCCTGCGATGGAAACCTGCAAGTTTTGCACAGAAGACAAAAGTACCAACAACATAAGAAACAAATGCTATCTTACGACGAGAAATTCTATTCTTTCATTGCATTTTCCGACTGGCCTAGGCTAAGAGGTTACAAGCATTGCCTAACAACTCACAAGAGGCTATGGGTTGGCTTCTGCCTGGAGCTTGCTTCTTCCCCACCAGAAGCTATTTATGGTTGGTTACATGGGAAGGGATGAATTGCAGCAAATAAATGGAGTGCGCTGACAACCCTGAGAGTCATCTTCCATGAGAAGGGGTTCTGATGGGGGATTAAACTACTTAGTTATCTGCGGCCTTATTTGCACGCCGGGCATGCCCTTATAGTACGATCTGCCCAAGGTCTTGGTCTTTTCTCATGGCAAAAGGACAGCAGAGAAGGGCAGTAACTGACCTTCATTGCCCTCAAGGCCAAATATACCCGAACTGGGGTTGATTTGGCCACACCACCTGTAGGAAACTCATCTGACAGCTACTGGCCTCTTTCCTGCTCTTTATCGTTCTGCCTATTTTTAAGTAAAAGAGGCAGAAACAAAGCAGAAATGTGTCAGCAAGTGGGAAGAGATCACTATTTGATCACACAATCAAGTCTAGCAAGATGTGTACATCAATAGCTTGATGGTAATCATTGTTTTAGTTTCAGCTCTCTTAAATTCTCTAAACAGATTTACCATAATATAAATATATGTATTTTGCATAACAAACATTATCATAACAGAAAAACTCTCTTTCAACTGGGTTTCTGCTCATTTCCTACCCATAACTCTCTAACTTTGGCCAACACACGACTGCTGAAAGGTGCCCTTGGATCCACATTTCCTGCATTAGCTGGTTTTGTTACTGTTGAGAATGGCTTTGGT
>NW_026990285.1:0-31975 GCF_963921805.1 Phalacrocorax carbo | reverse complement strand
CCAAACCCTCTGGGATTACCCCCCCCCCGATGTCTGGGTGCCCCCCAAAGCCTCTGAGTGCCCCCCAAATCCTTGGGGTCCCCCCAAAGCCTCCAGGACCCTCCCCAGATGCCTGGGTCCCCCCCAAAGCCTTGGGGTCCCTGCAAACCCTCGGGGTCCCCCCCAAACCGTCCAGAACCACCCCCCAGGACACTGCGGTCCCCCATGACCCCCCCCCAGTCCCCAGGGACCCCAATCCACACACCCCCCCCCCGCCCTGGGTCACCCCCGCCCCCCACCCCCCACCCCCGGGGTCGGTGACCGGGGTCAGATAAGGGAAGCCAGACCGGCGGCGCCGGGGCGGGGCTTCCCCGGTAGCCACGCCCACTCCCCCAAGCCACACCCTGCTTCCCCAGAGCCACACCCATTTATCCCAAATCCCCGCCCCTTTCCCCCAAAGCACCACCCACCACCCCACAAAAACCACGCCCCTTCCGCGCAAAGCCACTCCCCTTCCCCACACGGCCACGCCCCTTCCCCACACGGCCACGCCCCCTTTTCACACCCCGGCGGGGGCGGGGGGGCAGAGCAGGACCGAGAGGCCGAGGGGTGAGCGGGGCCGGGGGGGTCCAGCAGGGGTTTGGGGGGGTCTGAGGGGTGGGGGGGCACCGGGGGGGGTCGGGGGGATTTGGGGGGGGGGGGACGCGGCGGGGGACACACACAAAGTGTGGCTGGGGGCAAAGTCTGCCCCATGGGGGGCCCCCAGCCCCCTGGGACTCCCTGAGACCCTGCATTGGGACTCCCAGAACCCCCCCCGACGCCCCCAGGACCCCCCTGACACCCCCTCAGCAATGGAGACCCTGAGACGTTGCTTCCATGGACGGGTAATGTCCCTTCCCCCCCCCAAAAAAGGGGACCCCGGCATCTGAGACCCCCCATACCCCCTGAAAGGGGACCCCGGTGTCCAGGAGACCCCTCCCCCCACAAAGGGGACCCAGGCGGTCAGAACCCCCCACCATCCCCCCACAAAAAAGGGGATCCAGGCATCCGGGACACCACACCCCCCCCCCCCCCCCAAAAGGGGACCCAGGTGTCCGGGAGACCCCCTCCCCCTTAGAAAAGGGGACCCCCGGTGTCCGGGACCCCTCCTCCCCCCCCATAGGGGAACCAGGTGTCCGGGACTCCCCTAGCCCCCTCCAAAGGGTACCCTGGCGTCCAGGACCCCCCCCTCCCCCCCAAAGGGGTCCCCGGCATCCGGGCCGCCCCTCCCCCCCGAGGGGACCCCCGGGCGGGCGATGACGCGGTGCTGCAGCCCCCGGGGGGAGGGGCGGTGTCCTACTCCCGGCACCGGGACCCCCGGGGCGGGGGAGGGGAGCAGGACGACGAAGGGGACCCCATTGTGCGGCTGCCCCGCCCCGGGCCACGCCCACGGCGCAGGCCACGCCCACCGCCCCGCCCACGGCTCCACCCCCTCGCCACCCTGGCCTTGGCTCCGCCTCCGCCTTCCTCGCCGGTACGAACCGCAGTGAGCCCCTTACACCGTTACACCCCGTTACCCCGACACCCCGTTACCCCTTACACACCGTTACACCGTTACCCCATTACACCCCGTTACCCCTTACACCATTACACCGTTACCCCATTACACCCCATTACCCCTTACACCGTTACACCGTTACCCATTACACCCCGTTACCCCTTACACCGTTACACCCCGTTACCCCGACACCCCGTTACCCCTTACACCGTTACACCCGTTACCCCATTACACCCCGTTACCCCTTACACCATTACACCGTTACCCCATTACACCCCGTTACCCCTTACACCGTTACACCCCGTTACCCCGACACCCCGTTACCCCTTACACCGTTACACCCTATTAGCCCTCATTACACCATTAATTCTGTTACCCCATTGCACCCCATTACTCCTGTTACACCCCGTTACCCCACGTTACACGGTTACTTCAGTTGCCCCCGTTACACCCCGTTACACCCTCACACCCCCTTACACCCCGTTACCCCCGTTGCCCCTTACACCCCCTTACACCCCATTATCTCCATTGTTACCCCCTTATACCCCCCTTACACCTCTTACACCCCCTACACCCCATTACACCCTCACACCCCTTACACCCCATTACCCCCTTTACCCCCTAACTCCTGTTATCCCCTGTTGCCCTTTACATCCCCTTACACCCCATTACCCCATTACCCCCATGACCCCCGTTACCCCTTACACCCCTTACACCCTCTTACATCCCTTACACCCCATTACCCCTTACACCCCCTTACACCCCTTACACCCCTTACCCCCCCCTTACCCCCCTCACCCCCTTACCCACCCTTACCCCCCTTACCCCCTTTACCCCGTTACCCCCGTTACCCCTTACCCCCCTTACACCCCCTTACGCCGTTACCCCCCCATGACCCCCGTTACCCCTTACACCCCTTACACCCTTACATGCCTTACACCCCCTTACACCCCATTACCCCTTATACCCCTTACCCCCTTACCCCCCTTACACCCCTTACCCCCCCCTTACACCCCCTTACACCCCCTTACACCCCTTACCCTGTTACCCCCATTACCCCTTACCCCCCTTACCCCCCTTACACCCCTTACCCCCCTTACACCCCCTTACCCCGTTACCCCTTACCCCCCTTACACCCCTTACCCCTCTTACCCCGTTACCCCCTACACCCTCTTGTTACCCCCCCGTTGCCCAGTTACACCCCGTTACACCCCGTTACCCCACCACTGCCGCCAGCCCCGCCCCGTCTGTAGCCCCGCCCCGTCTGTAGCCCGGCCCCGCCCCCTCCGCCCCGCCCCCACCCTGTTTCCCGCCCCTCCCCTCCCCCCCCAGGGCTGCTGGTGGCTGGGATTGGGCATGTCCCCTGCGGGGGCGGGGCAGGGGCGGGGCCTCCCGGGTCCGGCCCCGCCCCAGAGGAGGTGGAGGGCGTGGCCAGCGACGAGGCCCCGCCCACGTGGCCCCGCCTGCGGGAGCTGCTGCGGCGGCACCTGCGGGAGGAGCGGGTGGAGGCCTGGGTGCGGTGAGTGACCTCTGACCCCTGACCTTTGACCCCCGGCCCGAAGGGGCTGCCCTGACCCCCCCCGACCACCTGTGGAGGTGGTCCTGACCCCTGACCCCTGACCCCTGACCCCTGACCCCTGACCCCTGACCCCTGACCTGCAGGGAGGTGAGCGCGGGGCCGCACGGGCGGGGTCGGAGCGGGGGCGGGGCCTGGCGCAGGCCGTGCTCAGCGCCATGGTGGGGGCGGGGCTGAGCCGGGCCTGGAGCCGCCCCCAGCCCCTCCCCCTGCCCACACGGTACGGGGGCGGGGCCGGGGTGGGGTCGGGGGTCAAGGGTCACGGTGGGGGCAGGGGAGGATGGGGGGGGGTCACAGGGTGGTCATGGGGGTGGGGGTCGCAGGGGTCAGGGGTCACAGGGGCGGTGTTATGGGGGTCACGGCGTCAGGGTCGTGGGGGTTCCAGGGGTGGGGGGGGGTCACAGAAGGTCAAAGGTCACAGGCAGTGGGGGGTGGGGGGTCAGGGGGGTTTCCAGGGATCCTGGGGGGGGTCAAGGGTCAGGGGTCATGGGGGGCTGGGGGTCATGGGGGGCGCTGGGAGGGCCGCTTGGGGGAGCCTGACCCCGACCTCTGACCTCTGACCTCTGACCCTGCAGGGGGTCGGCGTCGCTGCTGTGGGTGGACGCGGGGGGGCGGGAGCTGGAGCGGCTCCGCCTCGACCCCGAGGCCTTCTGCGCCTGGAGCGCCCCCGGCAACGCCACGGTAACCCCCGACCCCGACCCCTGACCCCTGACCCCCGACCCCTGACCCCCGAACCCCGACCCCTGACCCCCGACCCCTGACCCCCGACCCCCGACCCCTGACCCCCGACCCCTGAACCCCGACCCCCGACCCCCGACCCCGACCCCCGACCCCTGACCCCCGACCCCCGGCCCCCGACCCCCGACCCCCGACCCCGACCCCTGACCCCCGACCCCTGACCCCCGACCCCCGACCCCTGAACCCTGACCCCCGACCCCCGACCCCCGACCCCTGACCCCCGACCCCTGAACCCCGACCCCCGACCCCCGACCCCGACCCCCGACCCCCGACCCCTGACCCCCGACCCCTGACCCCCGAACCCCGACCCCTGACCCCCGACCCCTGACCCCCGACCCCCGACCCCTGACCCCCGACCCCTGAACCCCGACCCCCGACCCCCGACCCCGACCCCCGACCCCTGACCCCCGACCCCCGGCCCCCGGCCCCCGGCCCCCGACCCCCGACCCCCGACCCCGACCCCTGACCCCCGACCCCCGACCCCTGACCCCCGACCCCGAACCCCGGCCCCCGGCCCCCGGCCCCCGGCCCCCGACCCCCGACCCCTGACCCCTGACCCCCGACCCCTGACCCCCGGCCCCCAACCCCCGACCCCCGATCCCCGACCCCCGACCCCAGCCCTGATCCTGATGCTGACCCTCGGCCCTGACACCTTATTTGACCCCTGACCCTGATACTGATCCTGACCCCTGACCCCAACTCCTGACCCCACTGACCCCTGACCCTGCTGACCCCTGGCCCCACTGACCTCACTGACCCCTGACCCCACTGACCCCGCTGACCCCTGACCCCGCTGACCCCTGACCCGTGACCCCGTGACCCCTGACCCCGCAGGGGGGGCTGGTGTACGGGCACTACGGGCGCCCCCAGGACCTGGCGCTGCTGCGGGCGCGGGGGGTGTCGCCCCGCGGGAACCTCCTGCTGCTGCGCCTGGGGCGGGGCCCCCCCGCCAGCAAGGTGGGCCCGGGGCGGGGCCGGGGCGGGGCCGGGGCAGGGCCGGGGCGGGGCCGGGGCGGGGTCACTGGGGGAGGGGCTGGGGCGGGGCCACCCCGCCAGCAAGGTGGGCCCGGGGCGGGGCCGGGGCGGGGTCACTGGGGGAGGGGCTGGGGCGGGGCCGCCCCGCCAGCAAGGTGGGCCCGGGGCGGGGGCGGGGTGGGGCCGAGGCGGGGTCACTGGGGGAGGGGCTGGGGTCACGGGGGAGGGGTGGGGTCACGGGGGAGGGGCCGCGGTCTCCAGGAGGGGAGGGGCTGGGATTGCCGGGGGGGGGGGGAGGGGCTCGGTGTTTTCGTCCCCTGTGGGGGGAGGGGCTGGATCTTGGGGCCCCCTCGGGGAGGGGGGTGGGGTCCCTGGCAGGGGAGTGGAGGATGCCGGGGTCCCTTGGGGGGGGGGGGGTGTCCCCCGGATGGGGGGAGGGGTGGGTGTGGGGGTCACCCGGACGCCGGGGTCCGCAGGTGGCGGCGGCGGCGGGGGCAGGGGCCATCGGGGTGCTGCTGTACCCCGACCCCCAGGACACGGCGGGGCCGGGGGGGGGCCCCGGGCTCGGGGGGGACACGGCTGTGACCGTGCACGTGAGTGGGGGGGCTGGGGGGGGCTGATGGGGGGGGTGGGCTGTGGTTTGGGGGGGGTCGCTGTGGGTCTTGGGGGGGTGATATTGGGAGGGGCTGGGGAGATTTGGGGTGCTGAGGGAGTGTGGGGGGGTTTAGGGGACTATGGGGGGATTTGGGGGGCTGGGGGGTGAGTATGGGGGGATTTGGGGGGCTAGGTGGAAACTGGGGTGCTGGGGGGGATTTGGGGGGGGTCTGGGAGGGAAATGGCGGTGCTGGGGGTGGGTGCAGGGGGGGTTCAGGGGGCTGAGGAGGAGTTTGGAGTGTTTGGGGGTATCTGGGGGGGCGGGAGGGTCAGTGGGGGATTTGGGGGTGCCGGGAGGGTTTGGGGGGGCCCTGGTGGCTCCCCGGGTCTGACTCGCCCCCACAGGTGCAGGAGGGTTCGGGGGACCCCTACAGCCGGGGGTTCCCCTCCTTCACCGGCCGGGCGCCCCCCCGCCGCCCCCCGGGGCTCCCCCCCATCCCCGCCCACCCCCTCAGCGCCGCCACCGCCGCCCGCCTGCTGCGGTACGTCCGGGCGCCGGGCCCCCCGAACCCCTGGGTGCCCCCCGAACCCCTGGGTGCCCCCCCGAACCTCTGGGTGCCCCCCGAACCCCTGGATGCCCCCCCCAACCCCTGGGTGCCCCCCCAAACCCCTGGGTGTCCCCCGAACCCCTGGGTGCCCCCTCAAACCCCTGGGTGTCCCCCGAACCCCTGGGTGTCCCCCCGAACCCCTGGGTGCCCCCTCAAACCCCTGGGTGTCCCCCGAACCCCTGGGTGTCCCCCCGAACCCCTGGGTGCCCCCCCGAACCTCTGGGTGTCCCCCCAACCCCTGGGTGCCCCCTCAAACCCCTGGGTGTCCCCCGAACCCCTGGGTGTCCCCCCGAACCCCTGGGTGCCCCCTCAAACCCCTGGGTGTCCCCCGAACCCCTGGGTGCCCCCCCGAACCTCTGGGTGCCCCCCGAACCCCTGGGTGCCCCCCCAAACCCCTGGGTGCCCCCCCAACCCCTGGGTGCCCCCCGAACCCCTGGGTGCCCCCCCAACCCCTGGGTGTCCCCCCCAACCCCTGGGTGCCCCCCCGAACCCCTGGGTGCCCCCCCAAACCCCTGGGTGCCCCCCCAACCCCTGGGTGCCCCCCGAACCCCTGGGTGCCCCCCCAACCCCTGGGTGTCCCCCCCAACCCCTGGGTGCCCCCCCGAACCCCTGGGTGCCCCCCCAAACCCCTGGGTGCCCCCCCAACCCCTGGGTGTCCCCTCAACCCCTGGGTGCCCCCCCAAACCCCTGGGTGCCCCCCCAACCCCTGGGTGTCCCCTCAACCCCTGGGTGCCCCCCCGAACCTCTGGGTGTCCCCCCCAACCCCTGGGTCACCCCCCAAATGCCTGGGTACCCCCAAGAGGCCTGGGTTCCTCAAAGTGGGGTTCAGAGGCCCTGGGTCCCCCGTGGGGCGGGGGCTCCCCCAGACGCGGGGGTCCCCCATGGGGCGGAGGGTCCCCCCGGACGCCTGGGTCCCCGCTCACGCAGGGTGCTGGGGGGCCCGCGGGCGCCGGCGCGGTGGGGACCCCCCGGTCGGGGGCTCCGGTACCGGCCGGGCCCGGGGGGGCGGCGCCTGCGGCTGAGCGTGGCTGCGGGGACGAGGCCGGGGACCCTCACCAGCGTCTTCGGGGCCCTCGAGGGGCGGCTGGAGCCCGGTGAGGGGGCGGGGCCGCGAGGGGGCGGGGCCGCGAGGGGGGCGGGGCCGCGAGGGGGCAGGGCCGCGAGGGGGCGGGACCGCGGAAGGGAAAGTCAAGCCGGGGGGGGGGGCTGCCCCAAAGAGGATCCATTGGGGGTGTGGCCAAGGTCAGTTGGGGTGTGGTCAGTGGGGGGTGGACAAGGGGGTGGGGCTGGGGGTGTGGTCAACTGGGGGTTTGGCCAACTGGGTATGTATTAAATGGGGGTGTGGTCAACGGGGGTGTGGCCAATAGGGTGTGGCCAATGGAGGTGTGGCCAACTGGGGGTGAGGTCAATGGGGGTGTGGTCAGTGGGGGTGTGGTCAACTGGGGGTGAAACCAGTGGGGGTGTGGTCAGCAGGGGTGTGGCCAAGAGGGTGTGGTCAATGGGGGTGTGGTCAGTGGGGGTGAGGTCAATGGGAATGAGATCAATGGGGGTGAGGTCAATGGGGGTGAGGTCAATGGGGGTGTGGTCAGTGGGGGTGAGGTCAATGGGAATGAGATCAATGGGGGTGAGGTCAATGGGGGTGTGGTCACTGAGGGTGTGGTCAATGGGAATGAGATCAATGGGGGTGTGGTCAATGGGGGTGTGGTCACTGAGGGTGTGGTCAATGGGAATGAGATCAATGGGGGTGTGGTCAATGGGGGTGTGGTCACTGAGGGTGTGGTCAATGGGAATGAGATCAATGGGGATGTGGTCGATGAGGGTGTGGATAACTGGGGGTGTGGTCAGTGGGGGTATGGCCAGGGGGGCGGGGCAGGCCAGTGCATGGTGGTGTGCAGGGGGCGTGGTCAACCTGGGTGGGGTGGTAAAGGGGCGGGGCTAAGCCTGGGGTGGAGCTGGGGTGGGTGGGGCTAAAGGGGTGTAGCCACAGGGAAGGGTGACGTCTGGAAGAGGAGGCGGGGCCAACACAGGGTGGGTGGGGGGACACAGTGGGTGGTGCTCGCCCCCTTAGGGGGTGTGGCTTGAGGCGAGGGGGAGGGGCCTGCCTGACCCAACCCTTTCCCAGACTGTTACATCATCGTGGGGGCGCAGCGGGATTCGCTGGGGCCGGGGGCGGCGGCCTCGGGGGTCGGCACCGCCCTCCTGCTGGAGCTCGCCCACCTCTTTGCCGCCATGGGGCGGGACGGTGAGGGTGGGGCCACGGGGGGCGGGGCCAGAGGGGGCGTGACCAGGGGCGTGGTCGTTGGGCGTGTGTGAAAAGGGAGGGGTTTGGGGCCCCGGACACCTGGTTCCCTCCTGGATTCCTGGGTCCCCCCTGATCCTTGGGGCGCCCCCCCCCACCCTTGGGGTCCCCCAACTTTTGGGGCCCCCCCCTTAGAACCCCCTACCCCACCTTTGGGGTCCCCCCTCCACCCTTAGGGGTCCCCCCCCAAAAATCTGGGTCCCCCCCCACCTTGGGCCCCTGCCCCCTTGGGGTGCCCCCCCACCTTGGGGGCCCCCCCCTCACGCCGGCGTGTCCCATCCCCCCTTGGGGCCCCCCCCACCTTTGGGGTCCCCCCGCAGGGTTCCAGCTCCGGCGGACGTTGCTCTTCGTCAGCTGGGACGGGGGCGAATTCGGGCATTTGGGGGCCACCGAGTGGCTGGAGGTGAGCCCCGCCCCCCCGTGACCCCCCGTGACCCCCCCGTGACCCCCCATGACCCCGCCGTGACCCTCCCGACCTCCGTGACCCCCCCCAGGGCTACCCCAACCTCCTCCACACCAAAGCGGCCGCTTACATCAGCCTGGACCAAGCCGTGCTGGGTGAGCCCCTCCCCCACCCCATGGACCCCACCCAGCATGGGGGGGAGGGGTAAATCCCCCCACCCCCACCCCGGGGTCCCCCTGAGCCCCTCCCCCCCCCCCAGGTGACGACCGTTTGGTGGCCAAAACCAGCCCCACCCTGGTGAACCTCATCGAAAGCGCCCTCAGCCAGGTGGGGGAGGGGTCCCGGCTGCCTTGGGGGGGGGGTGGGGGGGGTGGGGGGGGGCGGGGGTACCCCCCCAATCACACAACCCCCCCCCCCAAGGTGGAGAGTCCCAACGAGGGCGGGAAAAGCCTCTTGGAGCAGGTGACGAGGCCGGGACGGGCCTGGGAGAGCGACGTGTGAGCGCCCGGACGCCGGGGTCCCCTTTTTGGGGGGTCGGGGGGGTCCCGGACACCAGGGTCCCCTTTTTGGGGGGGTCGGGGGGGTCCCGGACACCTGGGTCCCCTTTTTGGGGGGGTCGGGGGGGGTCCCGGACACCAGGGTCCCCTTTTTTGGGGGGGTTGGGGGTTCCTGGACACCAGGGTCCCCTTTTTTGGGGGGTCGGGGGGGGTCCCGGACACCTGGGTCCCCTTTTTGGGGGGGTCGGGGGGGTCCCGGACACCAGGGTCCCCTTTTTTGGGGGGTCGGGGGGGGTCCCAGACACCTGGGTCCCCTTTTTGGGGGGGTCGGGGGGGTCCCGGACACCTGGGTCCCCTTTTTGGGGGGGTCGGGGGGGTCCCGGACACCTGGGTCCCCTTTTTGGGGGGGTTGGGGGGGGTCCCGGACACCAGGGTCCCCTTTTTTGGGGGGTCGGGGGGGGTCCCGGACACCTGGGTCCCCTTTTTGGGGGGGTCGGGGGGGTCCCGGACACCAGGGTCCCCTTTTTTGGGGGGTCGGGGGGGGGTCCCGGACACCTGGGTCCCCTTTTTGGGGGGGTCGGGGGGGTCCCGGACACCTGGGTCCCCTTTTTGGGGGGGTTGGGGGGGGTCCCGGACACCAGGGTCCCCTTTTTTGGGGGGTCGGGGGGGGTCCCGGACACCAGGGTCCCCTTTTTGGGGGGGTTGGGGGGGTCCCGGATACCAGGGTCCCCCTTTTTTGGGGGTCGGGGGGGGTCCCGGACACCAGGGTCCCCTTTTTGGGGGGGTCGGGGGGGTCCCGGACACCAGGGTCCCCTTTTTTGGGGGGTCGGGGGGGGTCCCGGACACCAGGGTCCCCTTTTTTGGGGGGGGTTGGGGGTTCCTGGACACCAGGGTCCCCTTTTTTGGGGGGTCGGGGGGGGGTCCCGGACACCTGGGTCCCCTTTTTGGGGGGGTCGGGGGGGTCCCGGACACCAGGGTCCCCTTTTTGGGGGGGTCGGGGGGGTCCCGGACACCAGGGTCCCCTTTTTGGGGGGGGTTGGGGGTTCCTGGACACCTGGGTCCCCTTTTTGGGGGGGTCGGGGGGGTCCCGGACACCTGGGTCCCCTTTTTGGGGGGGTTGGGGGGGTCCCGGACACCAGGGTCCCCTTTTTTGGGGGGTCGGGGGGGGGTCCCGGACACCTGGGTCCCCTTTTTTGGGGGGTTGGGGGGGTCCTGGACACCAGGGTCCCCTTTTTGGGGGGGTCGGGGGGGTCCCGGACACCTGGGTCCCCTTTTTGGGGGGGTTGGGGGTTCCTGGACACCTGGGTCCCCTTTTTGGGGGGGTTGGGGGTTCCTGGACACCTGGGTCCCCTTTTGGGGGGGTCGGGGGGGGGGTCCCGAATACTTGGGTCCCCCTTTGGGGGGGGCACGGACACCTGGGTCCCCCCCCGGACCCCTGGGTGTCCCCGTCCCGTCCCCCCCCGCAGGATCCGGCCGCTGCCCCCCGAAAGCGGCGCCTTCCCCTTCACCGCCGCCGCCGGGGTCCCGGCCGTGGAGCTCGGCTTCGATGAGGTGGGGGGTGTCCCCTGTCCCCCCCCCGTGTCCCCAAGTGTCCCCCCACGTCCCCGTGTTACCCCGTGTCCCTTGTGTCCCCCCCCACGCCCTGTGTCCCCCATCTCCCCCGTGTCCCCCCTGCGCCCCTGTGTCCCCATGTCCCCCTGACCCCACCATGCCCCCACCCCACTGTCTCCCCCCATGCCCCCATCCCCCATGTCCCCCCCACCCCCCTCGTCCCCACGCCCCCCACATCCCCACCCCCCTCGTCCCCACGCCCCCCACATCCCCATCCTGCCATGTCCTCACATGCCCCCACGACCCCCATCCCCCATGTCCCCCATCTCCCCCGTGTCCCCCCCACGCCCCCACCCCACCGTGTCCCCCCTGTGCCCCCCATCCCCCGTGTCCCCCGCCCCCCCACGCCCCCATCCTGCCATGTCCCCACATGCCCCCACGACCCCCATCCCCCACAACCCCCATCCCCTGTGTCCCCCACCTCCCCCGTGTCCCCCATCTCCCCCCACGCCCCCACCCCACTGTGTTCCCCCGTGCCCGCCATGTCCCCCATGTCCCCCCCACACCCCTTGTCCCCATCCCCATCCTGCCATGTCCCCCCATCCCCCATGCCCCCCATCCCCCATGTCCCCCATCTCCCCCGTGTCCCCCCCCACGCCCCCACCCTACCGTGTCCCCCTGTGCCCCCCATCCCCCGTGTCCCCCGCCCCCCCACGCCCCCATCCTGCCATGTCCCCACGAGCCCCATCCCCCGTCTCCCCCGTGTCCCCCCATGTGGCCCACACGCCCTCTGTCCCCCATCTCCCCCATGTCCTCCCACGCCCCCACCCCACCGTGTCCCCCCCGCCCCCCCCCGCCCCCCCCGCCCCCCACGCCCCCGTCCTGCCATGTCCCCACATGCCCCCACGCCCCCCCCATCCCCCATGTCCCCCATCCCCCGTGTCCCCCCACCCCACCGTGTCCCCCCGCCCCACGCCCCCCACGCCCCCCGTGTCCCCGCAGGCGCCCGGCGGGTGGTCGCGCGCGGCGCTGGGGACCCGCGAGGACACGCTGGGGCGGCTGCAGGGGCGGCTGCGGGGGCGGCTGCCGGCGGTGGCCCGGGCGGTGGTCGCGGTGGCCGCCCAGCTCCTGCTGCGCCTGGCGCACGACGCCCGCCTGCCCCTCGACCCCGGGGCGCTGGGGGACGCGCTGCTGCGCCGCCTGGCGCCCCTCCAGGTCAGCCCAGTGCCCCCCAGTGCCCCCCCAGTGCCCCCCCAGCGCCCCCCAGTGCCCCCCCAGCGCCCCCCAGTGCCCCCCAGCGCCTCCCAGCGCCCCCCCCAGTGCCCCCCAGTGCCCCCCCAGTGCCCCCCAGTGCCCCCCAGTGCCCCCCAGCGCCCTCCCAGTGCCCTCCCAGTGCCCCCCCAGTGCCCCCCCAGTGCCCCCCAGTGCCTGCCATGTGCCCCCAGTGCCCCCCAGCGCCTCCCATGTGCCCCCAGTGCCCCCCAGTGCCTGCCATGTGCCCCCAGTGCCCCCCAGCGCCTCCCATGTGCCCCCAGTGCCCCCCAGTGCCTGCCATGTGCCCCCAGTGCCCCCCCAGTGCCCCCCAGCGCCCCCCAGTGCCCCCCAGTGCCCCCCAGCGCCCCCCCAGCGCCCCCCAGCGCCCCCCCAGCGCCTCCCAGCGCCCCGCCACAGCCCCTAAGTGACCCCCGTGCCCCCCCAGTGCCCCCCAGTGCCCCCCAGTGCCCCCCCAGTGCCGCCCAGTGCCTGCCAGTGCCCCCACTGTGCCCCCACAGTGCCCTCACAGTGCCCCCAGTGCCCGCCAGTGCCCCCACAGTGCCCCACAGTGCCCCCCCAGTGTCCCTCCAGTGCCCCCCCAGTACCCCCCCAGTGCCCCACAGTGCCCCCACAGTGCCCCCCGTGCCCCCCAGTGCCCCCCCAGTGTCCCTCCAGTGCCCCCCCAGTAGCCCCCCAGTGCCCCCCAGTGTGGCGCTGGGACGGCCCCCACGGCACCCCCCGATGCGCCCCCCCCCCCAGGGACGGGGCGGTGCCCGCAGTGCCTGTCCCCTCATGGTGTCCCCCAGGTGTCCCCAACATGTCCTCAATGACCCCGAGGTTTCCCCGAGGTGTCCCCAATGTCCCCCAGGTGTCCCCAAGGTGTTCCCCACATCCCAAATGTCCCCCGTGGTGCCCCCAAGGGATCCCCAAGGTGTTCCCCATGTCCCCAAGGTGTCCCCAATGTCCCCCACGGGTCCCCAAGGGGTTCCCATGGCGTCCCCATGGCGCAGGGGCTGTCCCTGTGGATTCTGTCCCTGGGGGGGGGGTGTGACAGTGTCCCAAATGTCCCCACGGTGTCCCCAATGTCCCCACTGTCCCCCAGGCGCAGGGACTGTCCCTGCAGTGCCTGTCCTCGGCCCGCGGTGACGTCGTCCGGGCGGCCGAGACGCTGCGCCGGGAAATGGCCGGCTCGGAGGGGACCAACGAGCGCCTCAACCGCGGCTTCAACGCCCGCATCATGGCCGTGAGTGTCCCCGTCACCCGCCGCTGTCACCCGGCGCCTTGGCCCCGCCCCCTCAACACCCGCACCATGGTTGTGGGTGGTGCCGTCACACGTCACTGTCACCCTGTCCCCGTCCCATCAACGGTGGCCCCGTCCCCATTGGCCATGTCCATGTCCTCAGCTCTGTCCCCATTGGTCCCATCCCCATCCCCACTGGTCCCATCCCCATCCCCACTGGTCCCATCCCCATCGGCCCCATCCCCATCCCCATCGGCCCCATCCCCATCCCCAGTGGCCCCATCCCCATCCCCATCGGCCCCATCCCCATCCCCACTGGTCCCATCCCCATCCCCATCGGCCCCATCCCCATCCCCATCGGTCCCATCCCCATCCCCACTGGTCCCATCCCCATCCCCATTGGTCCCATCCCCATCGGTCCCATCCCCATCCCCATCGGTCCCATCCCCATCCCCACTGGTCCCATCCCCATCCCCACTGGTCCCATCCCCATCCCCATCGGCCCCATCCCCATCCCCATCGGCCCCATCCCCATCCCCATCGGTCCCATCCCCATCCCCACTGGTCCCATCCCCATCCCCACTGGTCCCATCCCCATCCCCATCGGCCCCATCCCCATCCCCATCGGTCCCATCCCCATCCCCACTGGTCCCATCCCCATCCCCACTGGTCCCATCCCCATCCCCATCGGTCCCATCCCCATCCCCACTGGTCCCATCCCCATCCCCACTGGTCCCATCCCCATCCCCATCGGTCCCATCCCCATCCCCACTGGTCCCATCCCCATCCCCATCGGTCCCATCCCCATCCCCACTGGTCCCATCCCCATCCCCACTGGTCCCATCCCCATCCCCATCGGCCCCATCCCCATCCCCATCGGTCCCATCCCCATCCCCACTGGTCCCATCCCCATCCCCACTGGTCCCATCCCCATCGGCCCCATCCCCATCCCCATTGGTCCCATCCCCATCCCCACTGGTCCCATCCCCATCCCCAGTGGCCCCATCCCCATCCCCATCGGCCCCATCCCCATCCCCATCGGCCCCATCCCCATCCCCACTGGTCCCATCCCCATCCCCATCGGTCCCATCCCCATCCCCACTGGTCCCATCCCCATCCCCATCGGCCCCATCCCCATCCCCATCGGTCCCATCCCCATCCCCACTGGTCCCATCCCCATCCCCACTGGTCCCATCCCCATCCCCATCGCCCCCATCCCCATCCCCACTGGTCCCATCCCCATCCCCATCGGCCCCATCCCCATCCCCATCGGTCCCATCCCCATCCCCACTGGTCCCATCCCCATCCCCATCGGCCCCATCCCCATCCCCATCGCCCCCATCCCCATCCCCATTGGTCCCATCCCCATCCCCACTGGTCCCATCCCCATCCCCATCGGTCCCATCCCCATCCCCACTGGTCCCATCCCCATCCCCATCGGTCCCATCCCCATCCCCACTGGTCCCATCCCCATCCCCACTGGTCCCATCCCCATCCCCATCGCCCCCATCCCCATCCCCACTGGTCCCATCCCCATCCCCACTGGTCCCATCCCCATCCCCATCGGTCCCATCCCCATCCCCACTGGTCCCATCCCCATCCCCATCGGTCCCATCCCCATCCCCATCGGCCCCATCCCCATCCCCATCGGTCCCATCCCCATCCCCATCGGCCCCATCCCCATCCCCATCGGTCCCATCCCCATCCCCACTGGTCCCATCCCCATCCCCATCGGTCCCATCCCCATCCCCATCGGCCCCATCCCCATCCCCATCGGTCCCATCCCCATCCCCACTGGTCCCATCCCCATCCCCATCGCCCCCATCCCCATCCCCATCGGTCCCATCCCCATCCCCATCGGCCCCATCCCCATCCCCATCGGTCCCATCCCCATCCCCATCGGCCCCATCCCCATCCCCATCGGCCCCATCCCCATCCCCACTGGTCCCATCCCCATCCCCATCGCCCCCATCCCCATCCCCACTGGTCCCATCCCCATCCCCACTGGTCCCATCCCCATCCCCATCGCCCCCATCCCCATCCCCACTGGTCCCATCCCCATCCCCACTGGTCCCATCCCCATCCCCATCGGTCCCATCCCCATCCCCACTGGTCCCATCCCCATCCCCATCGGCCCCATCCCCATCCCCACTGGTCCCATCCCCATCCCCATCGCCCCCATCCCCATCCCCACTGGTCCCATCCCCATCCCCACTGGTCCCATCCCCATCCCCATCGGCCCCATCCCCATCCCCACTGGTCCCATCCCCATCCCCATCGCCCCCATCCCCATCCCCACTGGTCCCATCCCCATCCCCACTGGTCCCATCCCCATCCCCATCGGTCCCATCCCCATCCCCATCGCCCCCATCCCCATCCCCATCGGTCCCATCCCCATCCCCATCGCCCCCATCCCCATCCCCACTGGTCCCATCCCCATCCCCACTGGTCCCATCCCCATCCCCATCGGTCCCATCCCCATCCCCACTGGTCCCATCCCCATCCCCATCGGCCCCATCCCCATCCCCATCGGTCCCATCCCCATCCCCATCGGCCCCATCCCCATCCCCACTGGTCCCATCCCCATCCCCACTGGTCCCATCCCCATCCCCATCGGTCCCATCCCCATCGGTCCCATCCCCATCCCCACTGGTCCCATCCCCATCCCCATCGGCCCCATCCCCATCCCCATCGGTCCCATCCCCATCCCCACTGGTCCCATCCCCATCCCCACTGGTCCCATCCCCATCCCCATCGGCCCCATCCCCATCCCCATCGGTCCCATCCCCATCCCCATCGGTCCCATCCCCATCCCCACTGGTCCCATCCCCATCCCCATCGGTCCCATCCCCATCCCCATCGGCCCCATCCCCATCCCCATCGGTCCCATCCCCATCCCCACTGGTCCCATCCCCATCCCCACTGGTCCCATCCCCATCCCCATCGCCCCCATCCCCATCCCCATCGGTCCCATCCCCATCCCCACTGGTCCCATCCCCATCCCCACTGGTCCCATCCCCATCCCCATCGGCCCCATCCCCATCCCCATCGGTCCCATCCCCATCCCCATCGGCCCCATCCCCATCCCCATCGGCCCCATCCCCATCCCCACTGGTCCCATCCCCATCCCCACTGGTCCCATCCCCATCCCCACTGGTCCCATCCCCATCCCCATCGCCCCCATCCCCATCCCCATCGGCCCCATCCCCATCCCCATCGGTCCCATCCCCATCCCCACTGGTCCCATCCCCATCCCCATCGCCCCCATCCCCATCCCCATCGGCCCCATCCCCATCCCCATCGGTCCCATCCCCATCCCCACTGGTCCCATCCCCATCCCCACTGGTCCCATCCCCATCCCCATCGCCCCCATCCCCATCCCCATCGGCCCCATCCCCATCCCCATCGGTCCCATCCCCATCCCCACTGGTCCCATCCCCATCCCCATCGGTCCCATCCCCATCCCCACTGGTCCCATCCCCATCCCCATCGCCCCCATCCCCATCCCCATCGGTCCCATCCCCATCCCCATCGGTCCCATCCCCATCCCCATCGGCCCCATCCCCATCCCCATCGGTCCCATCCCCATCCCCACTGGTCCCATCCCCATCCCCATCGGTCCCATCCCCATCCCCATTGGTCCCATCCCCATCCCCACTGGTCCCATCCCCATCCCCGTCGGCCCCATCCCCATCCCCATCGGCCCCATCCCCATCCCCATCGGTCCCATCCCCATCCCCACTGGTCCCATCCCCATCCCCATCGGTCCCATCCCCATCCCCACTGGTCCCATCCCCATCCCCACTGGTCCCATCCCCATCCCCATCGCCCCCATCCCCATCCCCACTGGTCCCATCCCCATCCCCATCGGCCCCATCCCCATCCCCATCGGCCCCATCCCCATCCCCACTGGTCCCATCCCCATCCCCATCGCCCCCATCCCCATCCCCATTGGTCCCATCCCCATCCCCACTGGTCCCATCCCCATCCCCATCGGTCCCATCCCCATCCCCACTGGTCCCATCCCCATCCCCACTGGTCCCATCCCCATCCCCAGTGGCCCCATCCCCATCCCCATCGGCCCCATCCCCATCCCCATCGGCCCCGCCCCATCGGCCCCGCCCCTTTGGCCCCGCCCCTTTGGCCCCGCCCCGCTGACGGCCTCCCGCCCGCAGGCCGAGGCCTCGCTCCTGTCCCCCTTCGTGTCCCCCCTGGCCGCCCCGTTCCGCCACGTGCTGCTGGGCCGCGGGGGCCACACGCTGCCGGCGCTGGCGGCGCGGCTGGGGGGCGGGCGGGGGGCGCGGGGGGCCGCCGCCCGCCGCCGCCTGGCCCTGCTCGCCTGGACCCTGCAGGGCACGGCCGGCGCCCTGGCCGGGGACGCCTGGCGCCGCGGGGACGTCGGCGACCGCGGGGACATCTGGGACCAGGGGGGGCTGGGGGACGGGGGGGAGCACGGGGACCCCGGGGGCCGCGGTGGCCCCGGGGACAACGGGGACTACGGGGACAACGGGGACTACGGTGGCCCTGGGGACGGCTGGGACTATGGGGACTATGGGGACCGCGGTGGCCCTGGGGACCGCGGTGGCCCTGGGGACAACGGGGACTATGGGGACTATGGGGACCATGGTGGCCCTGGGGACCGCGGTGGCCCTGGGGACAACGGGGACTATGGGGACACACGGGATCGTGGTGGCCCTGGGGATCGTGGTGGCCTCGGGGACAATGGGGACCTCTGGGACTATGGGGACTATGGGGACATCTGGGATGTTGGTGGCCTCGGGGACAACGGGGACATCTGGGATCATGGTGGGCCTTGGTGACACCTGGGACCGTGGGGACAACGGGGGCCTCGGGGATGGGGGGGAGCACGGGCACCCTGGGGACCGCGGTGGCCCTGGGGACAAGGGGGACTATGGGGACAACGGGGACACGTGGGATCGTGGGGGCCCTGGGGACCATGAGGGCGCTGGGGACCTGGGGGACAACGGGGACCTTGGGGACCCCGGGGGGACCTTGGGGACACCTGGACAACGGGGCCCCCCAGGGCCCCCCCCGGGACATTGGGGACCCCCTGACCTGGGGGGGGGGAGGGGGACACCCCCCCCACCCGGGTCCCCCCAGCCCCGCCCCCCCCCCCCCCCCGCCAGCCCTTGACCTGCTCCTCCCCCGCCCCGGTGGGACCCAGGCATGGGGGCAGCCCGGCCCCGCCCCCTCATTTGCATACCACGGGCAGCGCTTTAATTGGCTCCGACTTCGGGCCATAAATTAACAGAATCGTTTAAAAAACAAAATATATAAAAATAATAAAAAGCACCTGGGGGGCCCCGCCCACCCGGGCCCCGCCCACCCGGGCTCCATCTATTGGGACCACGCCTGCTCAGACTCCGCCCACCCACCCCACCCCCCCGCCTCAAGATGCGCCCCTGGGCGTGGCCTCCGCAGCCCCACCCACTTTGGTCACAACAGGGAGGGGTGGGGCCAAAGAGCTGTGACATCACCGTGGCCTCATGACGTCACCGGGGAGGTGCGGCCCCGCGGCGATGATGTCACGGGCGGCGACGCCACGGGAGCCCCGGGGTGTGACATCACACAGCAGGCCCCGCCCACAGCCTCGCTCCCCGGTGACGTCACCAACCTGGAGTCCGTGGGCAGCCAGCGGTGACGTCATCTGTGCCGGTGATGTCACTGGTGATGTCACTGTGACATCACGGGGAAAAGTCATGCTTTGGTATAACAGGGCATGGCGGCCATCTTGGCATGGCGGCCATACTGGGGCAGCGGCCATCTTGGGGCGGCCATCTTGGCATGGCGGCCATCTTGGCATGGCGGCCATACTGGGGCAGCGATCTTGGTGATTCAAGCAGGGCCGAGCCCCTCAGAACAGGTCCATGGCGTCCTGGCAGCCATCTTGTCAGGGGCGGGGCCACAGCGGGGGCGGGGCTCAGAAGTGGGGGTCCCCCTTGGGGGGGCTCTGCAGGCTCTGGGCGCTGTCGAGGATCCGCTGCTGGTGCCCGGCCAGCGTCACCCCCATGCGTAGCAGGTCCCTGCCAGGGACACGGGGGTCACCGCTGCGCCCACCGTGTCCCCCCACATCTCGATGTCTCCCGAAGCACCCACCCCACCCCCGTCCCATGTCCCCCATGTCCCCCCATGTCCCTCCAGGCCCCACGTCCCACAGCGTCACCCCGCACCCCTCCTGTCCCCCCACGTCCCCCCATTTCCCCAACATCTCCATGTCCCACCACGTCCTCCCACGTCCTCGTGATCCCCCACATCCCCCCATGTCCTCCCATGTCCCCCAGTGTCCCCCATCCCCATGTCCCCCCCCCAGCTCCCCGTGTCCCCCCCAGGCCCTGACATCCCCACAGACCCCCATGCTCCATGTCCCCCATGTCCCCCCCCACACCCATGTCCCCATATCGCCCCACATCCCCCTGCTGCCCCACTCCCTCCCCACCCCATGTCCCCCCATACCACCCCAAGTCCCCCTGCTGTCCCCCCATCCACGCCCCCCCACGTCCCCCTGTCCCCCCACCCCCAAATACCCCCATGTCCCTCTGCCCTCCCCACACCCTGTCCCCCCATATCCTCCTGCCCCCCCGCCCCCTTGTCCCCCTGCCCCTCCACGTCCTCCTGCCCCCCCGCCCCCTTGTCCCCCTGCCCCCCCCCACCCCCCCACCCACGTTCCCCCCATGTCCCCCTGTCGTCCCCCCCATCGATTTCCCCCCGTATCCCCGTGCCCCCCCCACCCCCCTGCCCCCCTCACACCCCTGTCCCCCCCCGCCCCCCCCGTCCCCCCACATCCCCCCGCCCCCCCGTACTCGCTGCGCAGCCGCGGCAGCAGCTCCAGGCTGGTGACGCCGGCGCTGCTGAAGGTCTCCTCGTATCGGCCCAGCTGGAGCGTGCGGAGCCACTCGCCCACCGAGGCGAAGGGGGTCCCGGGGGTCCCGGGGGGCGCGGGGGGGCTGCGCTGCGCCAGCTGGGGCGGGGAGGGCCTGCGGGCACCGGGTCAGCCCCACAGCGCCCCATAACCCTCCGCCCCACAGGGACCCAGGCGCCTGGGGACCCCCTGCCCAAGGACCCAGGCATCTGGGACCCCCCACCCAAGGACCTACGTGTCCAGGACCCCCTACCCAAGGACCCAGGCACCCAGGCCAGCCCCACAGCACCCCATAACCTGCCACCCCAAGGCGACCCAGGCTTCCGGCACCCCCCACCCAAGCACCCAGGCATCGAGGACCCCCACCCAAGGCCCCAGGCTTCCAGGAGACCCACCACCCAGGCACCCAGGTGTCCAGGACCCCCCACCCAAGGACCCAGACATCCAGAAGACCCCCACCCAAGGACCCAGGCATCTAGGAGACCCCCACCCAAGCACACAGGCACCCAGGCCAGCCCCACAGCACCCCATAACCTGCCACCCCAAGGCAACCCAGGCTTCCAGGACCCCCCACCCAATGATCCAGGCATCCAGGACACCCCCACCCAGGCACGCAGGCACCCAGGCCAGCCCCACAGCACCCCATAACCTGCCACCCCAAGGCAACCCAGGCTTCCAGGACCCCCCACCCAAGCACCCAGGCACCCAGGTCAGCCCCACAGCACCCCATGGCGACCCGGGCACCTGGGAGACCCCCCCCAGGGACCGTGGCGTACCGGTGGGCGTCGGGGGCGGTGATGCGGAGGGTGGCGGGGTGGCGGATGAGGCGGTCGAGGGCGCTGACGATGTCGGGGAAGCGGGGCCGGGCGTTGCGGTCGCGCTGCCAACAGTCCAGCATCAGGCGGTGCAGCGCCGTGGGGCAGCGGGGGGGCGGCGGCAGCCGGTAATCCTGCTCGATGGCGTTGATCACCTGCGGGGGGGCACGAGCTCAGGGGACCCTGAACCCCACTTCGGGGGACCCAGGGGTCCAGGGGGGACCCACCGCCGACCAGACACCCAGGGGATCCTCTGCCCCATGGGAGCCCCCACCCCATGGGGGACCCAGGGCCTCTGAACCCCACTTCTGGGGAGCCAGGAATCTGGGGGGGTCCCAGGCATTTGGGGGGACGCAGTGGTTTGGGGGACCCTCTGCCCCACGGGGGACCCACATGTCTGGGGGGGCCCCTACCCCATGGGGGACCCAGGGCCTCTGAACCCCACTTCTGGGGAGCTGGGAATCTGGGGGGGTCCCAGGCATTTGGGGGGGACGCAGTGGTTTGGGGGACCCTCTGCCCCATGGGGGACCCACACGTCTGGGGGGGCCCCCACCCCATGGGGGACCCAGGGCCTCTGAACCCCACTTCTGGGGAGCTGGGAATCTGGGGGGGTCCCAGGCATTTGGGGGGGACACAGTGGTTTGGGGGACCCTCTGCCCCACGGGGGACCCAGGGCCTCTGAAGCCCTCCCAGCAGCCAGCAGGTAGGTGGGGACCCCGTCATCCCCCCATCCAGGGACCCAGGGATTTGGGGGGGGGACCCAGGGGTCTGGCGGGGACCCAGGCATCTGGGGGAGACCCAGATATTGGGGTGACACCCCCTTTCTCCCCATCCCACACCCCTCGAGGGGGACCAGAGCATCCAGGTGTGTTGGAGGAAGCCCCCCCCAGCACCCAGCAGGTAGGCGGGGACCCCGTGAATCCCCCGCCCAGAGACCCAGGCATCCGGGGGGGACCCAGATATTGGGGTGCCCCCCCCTTTACCGTTCCTGTCCCCCCCCATGGGGGATCTGGGTGTCTGGGTGTGTCGTTGGAAGCCCCTCCCTCACCAAGCAGGCAGGCGGGGACCCCGTGATCCCCCCACCCAGGGACCCAGGCATTCAGGGGGGGGACCCAGGGCTGGGGGGGGGTCCCAGCAAGGGGGGTGACCCCCCGTCTCGCCCCCGCGCCGACTCACGTCCTGGTTGGACATGTCCCAGTAGGGCCGCTCGCCGAAGGACATCACCTCCCACATGACGATGCCGTAGCTCCAGGCGTCGCTGGCCGAGGTGAACTTGCGGAAGGCGATGGCCTCCGGCGCCGTCCACCGGATCGGGATCTTCCCGCCCTGCGGAGGCCGACGTCGGGGGGTCCCGGGGGTCCCGGGGACCCCAACCCGCCGGGGACCCACCCCGAGGGACCCAGGGGGGTCCGGGGGAGCCCAACCCCCGCAGAAACCCACCCCCTGAGGGACTCAGGGGACCCCAACCCCCCCAGGAACCCACCCCTGAGGGATCCAGGGGGACCCCAGCACCCCCTCCCCAGCACCCCCCCAGCAGCACCCTGGCCCCAGCACCCCCTCCCCAGCAGTCCCCCTCCCCAGCACCCTCCCCAGCAGCACCCCCTCCCCAACAGCATCCTGACCCCAGCAGCCCCCAGCAGCAGCACCCTGACCCCAGCATCCCCTCTCCCCAGCACCCTGACCCCAGCAGCCCCCTGACCCCAGCAGCCCCCAGCACCACCCTGGCCCCAGCAGCCCCCTGACCCCAGCAGCCCCCAGCACCCCCCTGACCCCAGCACCCCCTGACCCCAGCACCCCCTGACCCCAGCAGCCCCCAGCACCCCCCTGACCCCAGCACCCCCTGACCCCAGCACCCCCTGACCCCAGCAGCCCCCTGACCCCAGCAGCCCCCAGCAGCAGCCCCCTGACCCCAGCAGCCCCCTGACCCCAGCACCCTGACCCCAGCACCCCCTGACCCCAGCAGCCCCCTGACCCCAGCAGCCCCCAGCCCCCCGACCCCAGCAGCCCCCTGACCCCAGCAGCCCCCCGACCCCAGCACCCCCCTGGCCCCAGCAGCCCCCTGACCCCAGCAGCCCCCAGCAGCCCCCCGACCCCAGCAGCCCCCTGACCCCAGCAGCCCCCAGCACCCCCTGACCCCAGCAGCCCCCCGACCCCAGCAGCCCCCTGACCCCAGCAGCCCCCAGCACCCCCTGATCCCAGCACCCCCCTGACCCCAGCAGCCCCCTGACCCCAGCACCCCCCTGGCCCCAGCAGCCCCCCGACCCCAGCAGCCCCCAGCACCCCCCTGACCCCAGCAGCCCCCCGACCCCAGCACCCCCCTGGCCCCAGCAGCCCCCTGACCCCAGCAGCCCCCAGCAGCCCCCCGACCCCAGCAGCCCCCTGACCCCAGCAGCCCCCAGCACCCCCTGACCCCAGCAGCCCCCCGACCCCAGCAGCCCCCTGACCCCAGCAGCCCCCAGCACCCCCTGACCCCAGCACCCCCCTGACCCCAGCAGCCCCCTGACCCCAGCACCCCCCTGGCCCCAGCAGCCCCCCGACCCCAGCAGCCCCCAGCACCCCCTGACCCCAGCAGCCCCCAGCACCCCCCTGGCCCCAGCAGCCCCCCGACCCCAGCAGCCCCCAGCAGCCCCCTGGCCCCAGCAGCCCCCAGCACCCCCCTGGCCCCAGCAGCCCCCCGACCCCAGCAGCCCCCTCCCCCCGCACCCCGCGCCCAGCGCGGCCCCCCGCGGCGGGGGGCGGGGGTCTCACCAGGGAGCTGGTGTAGGTGGGGTCGGCCGAGCTCTCCTCGTCCAGGGCGCGGGAGAGCCCGAAGTCGGACACTTTGCAGACGAGCTGCGCGTCCACCAGGATGTTGCGGGCCGCCAGGTCGCGGTGCACGAAGCCCGTCTCGGCCAGGTACCGCATCCCCGCCGCGATGCCCCGCAGCATCGCCACCAGCTGCAGCGGCCCCAGCGCCCCCGCCCGGCCCTGCGGGGCGCGCCGGGGGGCGCCGCGGGGGGCACGGCGGGGGGGGGCATGGGGAGGGGGACACCACGGGGAGGGGGGGACACCATGGGGAAGGGGGCACCGCGGGGAGGGGGGGACACCATGGGGGGGGGGGGCACCGCGGGGAGGGGGGGGCATGGGGAGGGGGGCACCGCGGGGAGGGGGGCACCGCGGGGAGGGGGGGACACCATGGGGAGGGGGGCACCGCGGGGAGGGGGGACACCATGGGGAGGGGGACACCACGGGGAGGGGGGGGCACCGTGGGGAGGGGGGCACCGCGGGGAGGGGGGGACACCATGGGGAGGGGGGCACCGCGGGGAGGGGGGCACCGCGGGGAGGGGGACACCGCGGGGAGGGGGGCACCGCGGGGAGGGGGACACCATGGGGAGGGGGACACACCATGGGGAGGGGGACACCACGGGGAGGGGGGGGCACCGTGGGGAGGGGGACACCGCGGGGGGGGGGACACCATGGGGAGGGGGGCACCGCGGGGAGGGGGGACACCATGGGGAGGGGGACACCATGGGGAGGGGGACACCGCGGGGAGGGGCGGGTTGCGGGGAGGGGGGACACACCGTGGGGAGGGGGGACACAGTGGGGGGACACCACAGGGAGGGGGCACACACCGTGGGGAGGGGGACATGGGGAGGGGTGGGTTGCGGGGAGGGGGCACACACCGTGGGGAGGGGGACATGGGGAGGGGTGGGTTGCGGGGAGGGGGCACACACCGTGGGGAGGGGGGACATGGGGAGGGGTGGGTTGCGGGGAGGGGGCACACACCGTGGGGAGGGGGGACACACCATGGGGAGGGGGGACACGGGGGGCACAGTCACCTTCCCCCCCCTCCACGGGGGGACGCAGGCTGTGACCCCGGTGTCACCGGTGTCCCCTGTGCCCCCCGCGTCACCCTGTGCCCCCCCCCCGGCCCCGTGTCCCCCCGTGTCCCCCCACATGCCCTTGTCCCCCCACAGCCCCCCACAGCCTCTTGTCCCCCCACAGCCCCCCACAGCCTCTTGTCCCCCCACGTCCCCCCATGTCCCCACGTCCCCGTGTCCCCCTACGTCCCCACATCCCCCCATGTCCCTCCACGTCCCCACATCCCCCTGTGTCCCCCCACATCCCCACATCCCCCCGTGTCCCTCCACATCCCCACATCCCCCCGTGTCTCCCCGCGTCCCCCCATGTCCCCACGTCCCCCCGTGTCCCCCTGCGTCCCCCCATGTCCCCACATCCCTGCATCCCCCCATGTCCCCATGTCCCCCCATGTCCCCCCGTGTCCCCACATCCCCCCGCGCCCCCCACATCCCCCCGCGTCCCCCCGCGCCCCCCCCGCGCCCCCCGCGCCCCCCGCGCCCCCGTACCCGCAGGAAGGCGTCGAGGGCGCCGTTCTCCATGAACTCGGTGAGGATCATGGCGGGGGCGCTGGCCGTCACCACCCCCCGCAGCCGCACCACGTTGGGGTGCGCGAACTGCCCCATGCGGGCGGCCTCCCCCAGGAAGTCCCGGCGCTGCCGCTCCCCCGCGCCCCCCTTCAGCGTCTTCACCGCCACCGGCGACTCGGGGCGCCCCGGCAGCGCCAGCCGGCCCCGGCACACCTCCCCGAACTCCCCTGGGGGCGCGGGGGGCACCCGTCACCCCAGAGCCCCCCCATGGGGACAGAGGGGGGACACGTCACCCCAGAGCCCCCCCCCACCTCCCCGAACTCCCCTGGGGGCGCGGGGGGCACCCGTCACCCCAGAGCCCCCCCACACCTCCCCGAACTCCCCTGGGGGCGCGGGGGGGCACCCATCACCCCAGAGCCCCCCCACACCTCCCCGAACTCCCCTGGGGGCGCGGGGGGCACCCGTCACCCCAGAGCCCCCCCACACCTCCCCGAACTCCCCTGGGGGCGCGGGGGGGCACCCATCACCCCAGAGCCCCCCCACACCTCCCCGAACTCCCCTGGGGGCGCGGGGGGGCACCCGTCACCCCAGAGCCCCCCCATGGGGACAGAGGGGGGACATGTCACCCCAGAGCCCCCCCACGCCTCCCCGAACTCCCCTGGGGGCGCGGGGGGGCACCCATCACCCCAGAGCCCCCCCACGCCTCCCCGAACTCCCCTGGGGTCGCGGGGGGGCACCCATCACCCCAGAGCCCCCCCACGCCTCCCCGAACTCCCCTGGGGGCGCGGGGGGCACCCGTCACCCCAGAGCCCCCCCACACCTCCCCGAACTCCCCTGGGGGCGCGGGGGGGCACCCATCACCCCAGAGTCCCCCCATGGGGACAGAGGGGGAACACGTCACCCCAGAGGTGGGGACGTCATTGGGGTTAGGGATGGGGACCCCGTTGGGGACGTCATTGGGGATGTCATCGGGGACACCACGGGTGTCAGGGGTGGGGACATGGGTGGGGACCCCGTTGGGGACGTCAATGGGGTCAGGGATGGGGCAGGGGTGGGGTCGGGGTGGGGACCCCGTTGGGGACGTCACTGGGGCGTCCATAGGGGCGTCTTTGGGGACGCCTTCGGGGGGGCCCGGGCGGTGTCACCTGCCCCGATGACCTCCTCGATCTTGACGCAGGCGACGTCGATCTCCTGGGCGAAGTCCCTGAGGGCCACCCCGGGGTCCTCGTAGGTCAGGGGGTCGATGTACAGCTTCCCCCCTGCACCGGCACCCGCCGCGTCACCCGCTGCCACCCAGCGTCCCCCCGCGCCCCGGGTACGGGGGGGTGACGCGGGGGGGGGGACGTGGGGACGGGGACGTGGGGGCGGGGACACGGGGGGTGCCACCACCAGCACCCGGGGGACGTGGGGACACCAGGGTGACCCCAGGTGATGCCATTTGACCCTGGGTGACCCCGGGTGACAGTGGGTGACCCCAGGTGACCCTGGGTGACCCCAGGTGACAGTGGGTGACCCCAGGTGACCGTGGGTGACCCCAGGTGACCGTGGGTGACCCCGGGTGACCCCGGGTGACCCCGGGTGACCCCAGGTGACAGTGGGTGACCCCAGGTGACCCTGGGTGACCCTGGGTGACAGTGGTGACCGTGGGTGACCCCAGGTGACAGTGGGTGACCCCAGGTGACCCCGGGTGACAGTGGTGACCGTGGGTGACCCCGGGTGACCCCGGGTGACCGTGGTGACCGTGGGTGACCCCAGGTGACCCCGGGTGACCCCGGGTGACAGCAGGTGACCCCAGGTGACTGCAGATGACCCTGGGTGACCCCAAGTGACCCCGGGTGACTGCAGATGACCCTGGGTGACCCCGGGTGACCCCGGGTGACAGCAGGTGACCCCAGGTGACTGCAGATGACCCTGGGTGACCCCAAGTGACCCCGGGTGACTGCAGATGACCCTGGGTGACCCCGGGTGACCCCGGGTGACAGCAGGTGACCCCAGTGACTGCAGATGACCCTGGGTGACCCCAAGTGACCCCGGGTGACCCCGGGTGACCCCGGGTGACCCGGCGCTCACCGTGCCCGGCGGGGCGGTGGCCGTGCCGATCCGCGTCCTCCCTGTGCCGGTGGCTGTGGCGCCTGGGGGTGGGGGCGCACGCGGTAAGACCCCCACCCAGGTGTCCCCCCCCACATACCCCTGGGACCCCCAAGACCCCCGAGGATGCCCCCAACCCCTCCCCCAGCTCCCCAGACCTCCCAGGACCCCCAGGGACCCCACTAGAGCCCCCCCAAACCCCCCTGCCCCCCCCCAACCTCCCAGGACCCCCAGGGACCCCACTAGAGCCCCTCCAAGACTCCCTGGACCCACCCTGGTCCCCCCAGGGACCCCAAAGTGACCCCCACAGGGACCCCCATAATGCTCCCACCCCCCCAAGATGCCCCAGGGACCCCTCTGGACCCTCCTAAGCTCCTCTGGGACAGCCCAGAGACCCCCAGGATGCTCCAGCTCCCCCCCTCCCGGACCCTCCAGACCCCTCCCAGGGACCCCTCTGGCCCCTCTCAAGCCCCTCAGGACCCCCCAGAGCCCCCTTAGGGACCCCCCCGTCCCCTCTCAAGCCCCCCCGGACCCTCCAGACCCACCCAGGGACCTCCCTGGCCCACCCTGAAATCCCAGGGACGCCCCAGGATCCCCAGGACCCCTTAGAGCCCCCTCAGGGCTCCCCCCAACCCCTCCTAACCCTCCCAGGGAACCCGGCCCCCCCCGGGCCCCCCTCACCTGAAGCAGAGCAGGGTCCCCGCGAGCAGCGCCAGCACCAGGAGGCCCCCCAGGGCCGCAGCCCCCGCCACGAGCCCCCCGTGCTCCCCCCGGGAGCCCTCTGCCAGCAGCCGTCAGTGCCAGGGGGCCCGGGGGGGAGGCCCGGGGGGGCCCCCCCAGGGTCCCAAAGGGGTCGTGGAGGGGTTGGGTGGGGTCCCAGGGGACTTATAATGGGGTATGGGGGGGTCCCAGGGGATCCCGGGGGGTTCAGAGAGGTTTGGGGGTTCCAGGGGGGGTCCAGGGCAGTCCCAGGGGGGTTATGGGGGTTCCCAGGGGGGTCTCAGAGGGATTCTGGGGTCCCGGGGGCTCAGGGGGGATCCCAGGGGGGGTCCCAGGGGGTCTGGGGGAGGGGACCAGAGGGGTCATGGGTAGTGGAGGGTTCCCAGGGGGTCCCAGGGGAGTCCTGGGGAATTGTGGGGGTCAGGGGTGTCCCAGGGGTGTTGGGGGAGGCTCAGGGGGCCCCGGAGGGGGTGGGATGGATACTGCAGGGGGTGCCCCACAGTTGGGGGGTCCAGGGTGGGGTCTCAGGGGGTCCCATGAGGGTTTTGGGAGTGTTCTGGGAGGGGCTGGGGGGGGGTCTGGGCCTCCCAGGAGGTTGCGGAGGTCCCTGGGGGAGTTGGGGGGGTTTGGGGGTCCCAGGGGGAGTTGGGGGGTTTGGGAGGGGGTCCTGGGGGATTAGGGGGGGTCCCAGGAGGAGTTGGGGGGTTTGGAGGGGTCCTGGGGGATTGGGGGGGCCCCAGGGGGAGTTGGGGGTTTGGGGGTGCGGGGGGCCTCACCGGCGCCCTGGGTGGTGACGGCGGTCTCAGGGCCGAAGTCCCCGTAACCGGCTTCGGAGCGGGCGCGGACCCTCACCCCATAGAGCCCCCCTCGGCGCAGCCCCCCCAGCTCTGCCCGTGGCGCGGCACCTTCAGAAACATGGGGGGGCCCTCGCCCCCCGCCACCTGCGGGGGTCAGGCACCCCTCCCTTGACCCAGGACCCCCCAATACCCCACCCAAAGCCCCTGAAACACCCCCAGGCCCCTCCAGGGACCCCCAGGGACCCCCTGTGACCCTTGGGACCCCTCCAAGACTCCCAAGTGCCCCCCAAATATCACCCTAGACTCCCCCAGAAGCGCCCCCAGACCCCCTTGCTGTCTCTTGGGAGCCCCAATGCCACCCAGGATACCCCCCAACACCCCTCAGGATCCCCCAGTGTCTCGCAGAACCCCCCAATATCCCCCAAGGAGCCCCCCAATACCCCCAGAAGCCTCCCGTGACCTCCCCAGGACCCCCAAATAGCCCTCAGGACCCCCAAATACTCCCCAGGAACCTCATTATAGCCCCTAGAACCCCCCCAGTCCCCCAAGAGCATCCCAAAGGCCCCTCAATGTCCCTTGGGACCCCACCAAATGCCCCCAGACCCCTTCAACGTCCCTTGGGACCCCCCCAGTGCCCCCTCCAGCCCCCCTCACCTTCTCGTAGTATTTGACCTC
Organism: Phalacrocorax carbo; assembly: GCF_963921805.1. NCBI lineage: Eukaryota > Metazoa > Chordata > Aves > Suliformes > Phalacrocoracidae > Phalacrocorax > Phalacrocorax carbo. The sequence goes on along the minus strand of NW_026990285.1, from coordinate 2,382 downwards.
GTAGTCGAGGACGTTGCTCCCGGGGGGGGCCGGAGGGGGGGTCGGCCACGACAGTGTCACCCCTGTGGGGGACCCCCCGATCCGGACCACATCGTACACCGGCAGCGGCACTGGGGGGGTCACAGGGATGTGACGGGGGTCCCAGGTGGGTCCCAGAGGGGTTTAGGGGGTCCTGGAGGGGTTCCTGGGGGTCTTGGGGAGGCTTTGGAGTCCAAGGGGGGGGTTCTAAGGTGGGTTTGAGGGTGCCAGGACAGGTTTTTTGGGGTCCCAGAGTGGGTTCGGGGCTCCCAGAGTGGGTTTGGGCGTCCCTGAGAGATCCTGGTGGGTCTCAGGGTTGGTTTAGGGGTCCCAGGAGGGGTCTCAGGGAGGGTTTAGGGGTCCCAGGACAGCTTTGGGGTCCTGGGGGTCCCCGGATGGTTTAAGGTGTCCCACAGCAGATTGTGGGGGGTCTCAGGGTGTGTTAAGGGGTGCCCAGGGCAGGTTTAGGGTTCCCAGGACGGGCTTAGGGGTCCCAGGGGAGGTTTGTGGGCCCCGGGGTGGGTGATGGAATCCCAGGGCATGTTTAGGCATGCCCAGGGCAGGTTTAGGGGGTCCCAGGGTGGGTTTAGGGGTCCCAGGGCAGGTTTACGCATTCCCAGGACAGGTTTAGAGGTTCCCAGGGCAGGTTTAGGGGTCCCAGGACGGGCTTAGGGGGTCACAGGTCGGGTTTGTGTGCCCCTAGGTGGGTGATGGGGTCCCAGAGCATGTTTAGGCATGTCCAGTTCAGGTTTAGGGGTCCCAGGACAGGCTTAGGGGGTCACAGGGCAGGTTTAGGGGTCACAGGGCAGGTTTAGGGGTCCCAGGGTGGGTTTGTGTGCCCCTAGGTGGGTGATGGGGTCCCAGGGCATGTTTAGGCATGTCCAGTTCAGGTTTAGGGGTCCCAGGGCAGGCTTACAGGTTTCCAGGGTGGATTTAGTGGTCCCAGGGCAGGTTTAGGGGTCCACAGCGGGTTTAGGGGTCCCAGGCAGGTTTAGGTGGTCCCAGGATGGGTTTAGGGGTCCCAGGATGGGCTTAGGGGTCCCAGGGCAGGTTTAGGGGTCCCAGGGCAGGTTTAGAGGTTCCAGGATGGGCTTAGGGTTCACAGGATGGGTTTAGGTGTCCCAGGGCAGGTTTAGAGGGTCCCAGGATGGGCTTAGGGGTCCCAGGACAGGCTTAGGGATCCCAGGACAGGCTTAGGGGTCCCAGGATGGGTTTAGATGTCCCAGGGCAGGTTTAGGGGTCCCAGGGCAGGTTTAGGGGTCCCAGGATGGGTTTAGGGTCCAGGGCAGGTTTAGAGGGTCCCAGGGCAGGTTTAGAGGGTCCCAGGATGGGCTTAGGGTTCACAGGATGGGCTTAGAGGTCCCAGATGGGTTTAGGTGTCCCAGGACGGGTTTAGGGGTCCCAGGACGGGTTTAGGGGTCCCAGGATGGGTTTAGAGGGTCCCAGGATGGGTTTAGGGGGTCCCAGGACGGGCTTAGGGGTGCTCGCCCCCCTCCCCGCTCCTCTCACCGTCCTTGGTGGTGGTGACATTGACCTCCTCGGCGGGGGGGCGGGTGGGGGCTGAGGTGGGAGACGCCGTTGCGGGCGCTGACGGCGAAGGTGTAGGTGACGTAGGGCCGGAGGCCGGTGACGGTGACGCCGCGGCCGCGCAGCCCCGCGGCGCCGGGCGCGAAGGCGAGGTGGGTGCAGGGGCCGCAGGGGCGCCCGCTCGGGGCACGCCCGGCACCCCACGGCGTAGGTGAGTCGGAGCGACCCCCCAAGTCGCGGGGGGTGCTCCACTCCAGGCGAACCCCGGAACCGTTCAGCCGCGACACCACGCTGCGGGGGGCCGTGGGGGGCGCTGGGGGGGGGGCGAGAGAGAGGGGGGTGATGGGGGGAGGGCAGCACCCCATGGGGATGGGGGGGTTGGGCATCTCTCCCCCCCACCCCCAACCCCGTGGGCCCAGGCGTTTGGGCAACCAGCACCCCCAGACACAGGGACCCACAGACCCAGGGGTCCGACCCATGGACCCGCAGCCCCCCCCCCCCCCATGGACCCCGGCACCCCCTAGCCCCAGGCACCCCATCTCCCCCTGACCCCCAGCCCCCCAACCATGGACCCCGGCACCCGCAGGGCCCCACCTCCAGACCCAGGCACCCCATCTCCCCCCCACCCACAGACCCAGGGACCCCATCTGACCCTCACACCATAGACCCAGGCACCCCATCTCCCCCACTCATGGACTTAGGCACCCCCAGCCCCCCACCCATGGACCCAGGCACCCCATCTCCCCCCACCCATGGACCCAGGAGTCTGGGCATCCCCCAGCCCCCTACCCAGGGACCCATCTACCCTTGACCCATGGACCCAGCCCCTCCCAGCCC
>NW_026990284.1:12500-17500 GCF_963921805.1 Phalacrocorax carbo | reverse complement strand
TAGCGCGTTAAGGAGGCATTTCCTTTAACGCCGATGGCAAGCCTCTCCGCCCCCCCTCGTCGTTTTACGGTAACGCTCACCACGGTCGCGCGTTCGCGTCGCGCCACGCCCGACGGTCGAATCGCGGCGCTCTCGCTCTACGAGGCCGTGCGCGGTCGTTCCCCGTCGTCGCCGTAACCGTTACCGGCGCTTTCGTGGCTCGTCCCCGAGATCCCCTGCAGTACGCGCAAACGCGTGCGCGCGTCGCTACGGCGTCCGTCGCCGACCGTCCGCTCACCCGTTCGTCGGCAATTCTCTGTCAGCGAACAACTTATCGACACCTACCGAGCCGTATCTGCGTCACCTTGCCTGTCCCGGTACTTCTTACGACGACGTGCGGTAATCGTCCGTAGCACGCGGCAGCACGTGATGCGGGGGGTGGGGTGGGGTGGGGTGGGGTGGGGTGGGTGTGTGTGTGTGTGTGCGCGCGCGCGCGTGGTGTGTGCGGTGCGTGCTGTGGGGGACGGGGGACGGGGGTGTGCGGGTGTGTGCGCGTGTCGCGCGCACGCGTGTCGCGCAGCACTCCCTCACGCGTTCCCCGTCCAGCCCGCCGGCTGAGGCCGCTACCGGATCGGGTCCCTCCCGGCCCGGCCGCGGCGGGTCGCCTCCGCGCCGCCTGCGTGGGGAGGGTCCGGCCTTGTCCCGGGCGCCGGGCTTCGGCGCCCGCTGCTTTCGGCCGGGGGCGCGGGGCCCCTTCCACGTCCCCTCGAGGCCCGGGCGGAACGGGACCGTCCTCTCGGCAGCGCTCGCCGCTCGAACGCGTCCCGCCCGCCACGCGACCGCTGGCCGGCGGCCGGGCCTTAGAAGCGTGGGCCGCCTCTCGGCCAGCCCCGGCAGGGGGCCCTGCTGCCCACGCTGCCGGCGCCGGGCCCGGCGGACCGCCGTCGCTGCCCAGGCCGAGGCAGGCGGCTGCTGCTTTCCCAGGGACGGCTCTGACCGGCAAGCGAGGCGAGCGCGTATCCCGCCCGCGGCAGGCAGGCTCGCAGGCCGGGCATCGTACGTGGCTGGCAACGCAGGCTGTAACAGAGAAGGCGGGGCGATCTGCAGCTCTTTTTCGCGTCTCCCTCCCTGCGTGCCCGACATCCCGGACGAGGCTGGCCCGAAGCCCGCCCCCCCCCGCCCCCGGCGCCGCGCGCAGGCGCTCCTGCGTGCCCCTGTCCGTACTGCACACGCCCCCCCCACACACACCCCCCCCCACCCCCGGCCCCGCCGCCCCGCACCCCTCACCCCACCCCGCGCCACCGACGCAACCCCCCAGCACACAGCCCCGCCTGCCCGCCCAGACATGTAGCTCACGGCTAGTATAGCTGCTCCCCACCCCACACCCCACACCCCCCCAAACGCGGCCTCTCCCCCCACCTCCCGCCGCCGCCGCCGCCGCCGCCGCCCCCCCCAAACCCCGCCCCCCCCCCCCCCCCCCCGCCTTCCACTACCAGGTCAGCCGCCCCGGGGAAGGCTAGGCGGGAGACTTTGGAACCTAGTGGCGTCCCTGACGCCTCCTTTCTTTCTCAGTCAAGCCGTCAGCCGGTTGCTCGCCCGCCCTGCCTGCCGCGCGTCTGCCCGCCCCTGCCGGGGGCGGAAAACCTGAGGGACGCGAAACGGGGGGGGGGGGGGGGGAGGGAGGGAGGGAGGGAGGGAGGGAGGGAGGGAGGGAGGGAGGCGGGGGGGGAAAAAAAAACATACCCATAAAATAAAATCTAAAAAGCGCCGAGCGACCCCGATGGAAATCTCCTCCAAAAAAGCGACACCCTTTCGCTCTCCCCAGCCTACCTCTGCGCCGGGTTCCCCGCCTGCTCGCTGACCGCTCTCTGCGCCTCTGCGCCGGCCTCCCTTTCCCGCTGCGGCTCTCGCCGCGACTGAGCGCCGGACCGTCAGCCTAGCGAGGCGGGAACTGCCGCCCTTTCCCCGAGGGCGGGGGCCCGGTTGCCGAGCAGCGAGGCGTGCGCGCCTGCGCAGGGCGGGCGGCTGCGTCCCTCCACCCCCCACCCCCCCCCCCCCGCTGCTCCGCGGCGCCAGGGCTTCTGCGGTCGGCGGGGGCCGCACCCACCGGTCCGCCGGTTCCGAAATGCAGCGCGGGTGCCTGTGGGTGCCACTCTGTCTCTCCGTCGCGTCGGCATGATTGACGCGCGTGCATCGGAGCGTGTGTCGGGGGGGGGGGGAGCGGGGGTGGGAAGGAGACACACACAAAGTCTGCAGGATCGCAGACACGTATTTTAATCGATTTATTTTTAAAAATTACAAACGACAGTGAAACGGGGCGGGGGGGGGGGGGAAGGGGGAAGGGGGAAGGGGGAAGGGGAGAGAGAAAAAGAACAAAGCACCAAACGAACAAACCCGAAATAAACCAAAACCGAAAGTCGGCGAGCACCCGGTGGCGCCGGGACCCGAAGCTGGCTAGGGCCGACCGGTCCCGAAGTCTCCCGGCGGGCGGCAAACTTGCGCCGGTGAGCCGGGTGGCTCGTGAACACAAGCTGCTGCCTCTAACCGGTCCCCCGCCAGCCCGAGGGTGTGCTGGGGGTGGGGGGTAAGGGTTGGGGGGAGGGAGAGGAACGGAGCGAGCGGAGGGGCTGGCCGGGACCGTGAAGCCCGTGAGCGCACGGCAGCCACCGTCTCGCAGTGGGCGGGGGGGGGGTGAGGAGGGGGGGGGGGGGGGTGTGAGCGTGCGCGCTTAAAGAAAAGGAACGTTTCAGTAATTTTCAGTCCTCTTTTGTCGACTTTTTTCCTGCCGAAGCCGATAAAGGTAAAAACCTCTCGAGTGAAACGGCACGCCTGAACTAGCTCCCTTTATAAGAAGCGCTTAAATCCCGGAAACGGGGTGAAAAAAAAAAAAGAAAAAAGACCCCGAGCCGCCTTCCCCCCCCGGCCCCCACCGCCGCGCGACCAGGGTGGCCCGCGTCGCAGAGTCGCGTAAGACTCGTGGGGGAAGAAGAGGCGAAAAGGGAAAGAAGGTGATCAGAAATCACCCCCGCCGGTCCGCGCACCCCACCCCCTCGCCCCCACCGACCACCCCACCCCCGCCCAGACCCAACACCCCACGGCCGCGAGGAGCCGGCCACGCGGGTACCCCTGCCTGCGGAGCACTGAGCATGCGGCACGTCTACCTGGCTACGCGAGGAGCGGGGCAGCCACCCGCGTCTAGCCGGCTCCGGGGCTGGCTGCCAGGCCCACCCGGCGCCGGAACAGGCGGCTGCCACGTCTACATGGCTCCGGGCAGCGTGGCGGCCGCTGGCGGTGTGCGGCGACCGCGGCGTGTCGCTGCCGGAGCGTCCCGTGAAAAGGACGGTCGGGTCTGCCCGGCTCCGGGGGAGCAGCCGCCACGTCTGCCCGGCTCCGTGGGGGGGGGGGGGTCGGCGGCGGCTGCCACGTCTGCCCGGCTCCATGGGGGGGGGTCGGCGGCGGCTGCCACGTCTACCCGGCTCCGTGGGGGGGGTCGGCGGCGGCTGCCACGTCTGCCCGGCTCCATGGGGGGGGGTCGGCGGCGGCTGCCACGTCTACCCGGCTCCGTGGGGGGGGTCGGCGGCGGCTGCCACGTCTACCCGGCTCCGTGGGGGGGGTCGGCGGCGGCTGCCACGTCTACCCGGCTCCGTGGGGGGGTCGGCGGCGGCTGCCACGTCTACCCGGCTCCGTGGGGGGGGGTCGGCGGCGGCTGCCACGTCTACCCGGCTCCGTGGGGGGGGTCGGCGGCGGCTGCCACGTCTACCCGGCTCCGTGGTGGCGGCTGCCACGTCTACCCGGCTCCGGGGACCGTGGCGGCCGCCGGAGCGCCCGGTGAAAAGGAGGGTCAGGTCTACCGGGCTCCGGCGGGACTTGGTCGCGTTCGAGGGGCGCAGGGGTAGACCTGCCGTCCACGCCACTTGGTCGGAGCTTTCGTAGGGGTCGCTGTTTTTCGCTGCCTCCAGTTACGTCATGGTAAAGGTCGGCGTGATTGACGCGCCTGCCCGGTGGGCGGAGGCGAGGCTCTTGGAGGTTTTTCCGGGCGAGGAAGTGTCGGTACGTACTACAGGAGCGAGCGGTGACTCGTCTCCGGAGCAGCGCTAGCGAGCGGTTGCAACGCCCGGGCCTCGGCTGGTGGGAAAGTTGGGGCGCTCCGCGGCTCTCGTTGGCGGTTCCCGCAGCGGTTCGGCTCGGCTTCTTGCCCGCTTAGGCACGGCCAGCCCCCGGCGCTTCGACCCGCGAGGCAGCCCGGTGGGTCCGAGGGGCGTGGAGAACCGGAGCTCGCCGTTGCCGACCGGCGCGAGGTGTGCCGAAGCAGTCTTCTGCGGGGACGGGGCAAGAGACCGGCAGCGGTTGCCGGCACTCGAACGCTAAGCGGCTGGGGAAGACGCGGAGTCAGTCGAGCCTGCCTGCCGCCGCGGCTTTCCCCGGCCCGCGAGGGTCCGATGGTGTGGCACGGGCGTTGGCGGCGGCGCCTCGTCCTCCTTTGACCGGCACGAGCCATTCGTGGCGGCCCGCGGTGTCTGGCCTGCCCTGGTTTCTCGACCTGCCGGAGAGCTTGGTGGTGGGATGGCGCGCGTCCGGGCGAGGTGGCGGCACTCGGTCCTTTTTCTCCGGCCTTAAAGCTGGAACCCGCGAAGCGGGCGGTTTCTGAGCGGCGGCCAGCCGGTCCCGGTTGGCTGACTGCGGGGGAGAGGGGGTGGGTGGCGGTGACCGGCGCCGTGCGGCCTCCAGCGGCTTTTCCCTGGGCCCACGTCCCCCGGGGGATCGCTTAGCTGTGTCCCCTTCCCCCGGGGTAAGCTGTTGCCTGCCGGGCGGGCAAAGACCGGTGGCCGGTGGTGGTCGCCGCCGGCGCTGTCGAACGCGAGGGGACTTGGGGAGGCAAGCCTGCCGCGGGCTTTCCCCGGTCCCGTCGAGCTCGCTCAGGGGAGTCGCACGGAGCGGGTTGGCCCGCGGCACCTCCCGCTCCTCTCTGACCGATCCGGGCCTGCCAGCAGCGCCCGCTGATGAGGCGGCCCCAGGCGCAT
>NW_026990283.1:0-44545 GCF_963921805.1 Phalacrocorax carbo | reverse complement strand
GGGTGCCGGCGCCGGTCCGTTTTTTGCCGCGGCGGCCCATTCCGGGGTGCCGGCGCCGGTCTGTTTTTTGCCGCGGCGGCCCATTCCAGGGTGCCGGCGCCGGTCCGTTTTTTGCCGCGGCGGCCCATTCCGGGGTGCCGGAGCCGGTCCGTTTTTTGCCGCGGCGGCCCATTCCGGGGTGCCGGCTCCGGCCCGTTTTTTGCCGCGGCGGCCCATTCCGGGGTGCCGGGGCCGGTCCGTTTTTTGCCGCGGCGGCCCATTCCGGGGTGCCGGCGCCGGTCCGTTTTTTGCCGCGGCGGCCCATTCCGGGGTGCCGGGGCCGGTCCGTTTTTTGCAGCGGCGGCCCATTCCGGGGTGCCGGACCCGGTCCGTTTTTTGCCGCGGCGGCCCATTCCGGGGTGCCGGACCCGGTCCGTTTTTTGCCGCGGCGGCCCATTCCAGGGTGCCGGGGCCGGTCCGTTTTTTGCCGCGGCGGCCCATTCCGGGGTGCCGGCGCCGGTCTGTTTTTTGCCGCGGCGGCCCATTCCGGGGTGCCGGCGCCGGTCCGTTTTTTGCCGCGGCGTCCCATTCCGGGGTGCCGGCGCCGGTCCGTTTTTTGCCGCGGCGGCCCATTCCGGGGTGCCGGCGCCGGTCCGTTTTTTGCCGCGGCGGCCCATTCCGGGGTGCCGGCGCCGGTCCGTTTTTTGCCGCGGCAGCCCATTCCGGGGTGCCAGCGCCGGTCCGTTTTTTGCCGCGGCGGCCCATTCCGGGGTGCCGGAGCCGGTCCGTTTTTTGCCGCGGCGGCCCATTCCGGGGTGCCGGACCCGGTCCGTTTTTTGCCGCGGCGGCCCATTCCGGGGTGCCGGCTCTGGTCTGTTTTTTGCCGCGGCGGCCCATTCCGGGGTGCCGCACCCGGTCCGTTTTTTGCCGCGGCGGCCCATTCCGGGGTGCCGGACCCGGTCCGTTTTTTGACGCAGCGGCCCATTCCGGGGTGCCGGACCCGGTCCGTTTTTTGACGCGGCGGCCCATTCCGGGGTGCCGGCTCCGGTCCGTTTTTTGCCGCGGCGGCCCATTCCGGGGTGCCGGACCCGGTCCGTTTTATGCCGCGGCGGCCCATTCCGGGGTGCCGGCGCCGGTCCGTTTTTTGCCGCGGCGGCCCATTCTGGGGTGCCGGCTCCGGCCCGTTTTTTGCCGCGGCGGCCCATTCCGGGGTGCCGGGGCCGGTCCGTTTTTTGCCGCGGCGGCCCATTCCGGGGTGCCGGCGCCGGTCCGTTTTTTGCCGCGGCGGCCCATTCCGGGGTGCCGGACCCGGTCCGTTTTTTGCCGCGGCGGACCATTCCGGGGTGCCGGGGCCGGTCCGTTTTTTGCCGCGGCGGCCCATTCCGGGGTGCCGGGGCCGGTCCGTTTTTTGCCGCGGCGGCCCATTCCGGGGTGCCGGCTCCGGTCCGTTTTTTGCCGCGGCGTCCCATTCCGGGGTGCCGGCTCCGGTCCGTTTTTTGCCGCGGCGGCCCATTCCGGGGTGCCGGGGCCTGTCCGTTTTTTGCCGCGGCGGCCCATTCCGGGGTGCCGGCGCCGGTCCGTTTTTTGCCGCGGCGGCCCATTCCGGGGTGCCGGCGCCGGTCTGTTTTTTGCCGCGGCGGCCCATTCCGGGGTGTCAGAGCCGGTCCGTTTTTTGCCGCGGCGGCCCATTCCGGGGTGCCGGACCCGGTCCGTTTTTTGCCGCGGCGGCCCATTCCGGGGTGCCGGCTCCGGCCCGTTTTTTGCCGCGGCGGCCCATTCCGGGGTGCCGGGGCCGGTCCGTTTTTTGCCGCGGCGGCCCATTCCGGGGTGCCGGCGCCGGTCCGTTTTTTGCCGTGGCGGCCCGGTGCCGGGGCCGGTCCGTTTTTTGCAGCGGCGGCCCATTCCGGGGTGCCGGACCCGGTCCGTTTTTTGCCGCGGCGGCCCATTCCGGGGTGCCAGGGGCCGGTCCGTTTTTTGCCGCGGCGGCCCATTCTGGGGTGCCGGCGCCGGTCCGTTTTTTGCCGCGGCGGCCCATTCCGGGGTGCCGGACCCGGTCCGTTTTTTGCCGCGGCGGCCCATTCCGGGGTGCCGGGGCCGGTCCGTTTTTTGCCGCGGCGGCCCATTCCGGGGTGCCGGGGCCGGTCCGTTTTTTGCCGCGGCGGCCCATTCCGGGGTGCCGGGGCCGGTCCGTTTTTTGCCGCGGCGGCCCATTCCGGGGTGCCGGCGCCGGTCTGTTTTTTGCCGCGGCGGCCCATTCCGGGGTGCCGGCGCCGGTCCGTTTTTTGCCGCGGCGTCCCATTCCGGGGTGCCGGCGCCGGTCCGTTTTTTGCCGCGGCGGCCCATTCCCGGGTGCCAGCGCCGGTCCGTTTTTTGCCGCGGCGGCCCATTCCGGGGTGCCGGACCCGGTCCGTTTTTTGCCGCGGCGGCCCATTCCGGGGTGCCGGCGCCGGTCTGTTTTTTGCCGCGGCGGCCCATTCCGGGGTGCCGGCGCCGGTCCGTTTTTTGCCGCGGCGGCCCATTCCGGGGTGCCGGCGCCGGTCCGTTTTTTGCCGCGGCGGCCCATTCCGGGGTGCCGGAGCCGGTCCGTTTTTTGCCGCGGCGGCCCATTCCGGGGTGCCGGCTCTGGTCTGTTTTTTGCCGCGGCGGCCCATTCCGGGGTGCCGCACCCGGTCCGTTTTTTGCCGCGGCGGCCCATTCCGGGGTGCCGGACCCGGTCCGTTTTTTGACGCAGCGGCCCATTCCGGGGGTGCCGGGGGCCGGTCCGTTTTTTGACGCGGCGGCCCATTCCGGGGTGCCGGCTCCGGTCCGTTTTTTGCCGCGGCGGCCCATTCCGGGGTGCCGGCTCCGGTCCGTTTTATGCCGCGGCGGCCCATTCCGGGGTGCCGGCGCCGGTCCGTTTTTTGCCGCGGCGGCCCATTCTGGGGGTGCCGGCTCCGGCCCGTTTTTTGCCGCGGCGGCCCATTCCGGGGTGCCGGGGCCGGTCCGTTTTTTGCCGCGGGCGGCCCATTCCGGGGTGCCGGCGCCGGTCCGTTTTTTGCCGCGGCGGCCCATTCCGGGGGTGCCGGACCCGGTCCGTTTTTTGCCGCGGCGGACCATTCCGGGGTGCCGGGGCCGGTCCGTTTTTTGCCGCGGCGGCCCATTCCGGGGGTGCCGGGGCCGGTCCGTTTTTTGCCGCGGCGGCCCATTCCGGGGGTGCCGGCTCCGGTCCGTTTTTTGCCGCGGCGTCCCATTCCGGGGTGCCGGCTCCGGTCCGTTTTTTGCCGCGGCGGCCCATTCCGGGGTGCCGGGGCCTGTCCGTTTTTTGCCGCGGCGGCCCATTCCGGGGTGCCGGCGCCGGTCCGTTTTTTGCCGCGGCGGCCCATTCCGGGGTGCCGGCGCCGGTCTGTTTTTTGCCGCGGCGGCCCATTCCGGGGTGTCAGAGCCGGTCCGTTTTTTGCCGCGGCGGCCCATTCCGGGGTGCCGGACCCGGTCCGTTTTTTGCCGCGGCGGCCCATTCCGGGGTGCCGGCTCCGGCCCGTTTTTTGCCGCGGCGGCCCATTCCGGGGTGCCGGGGCCGGTCCGTTTTTTGCCGCGGCGGCCCATTCCGGGGTGCCGGCGCCGGTCCGTTTTTTGCCGCGGCGGCCCATTCCGGGGTGCCGGGGCCGGTCCGTTTTTTGCAGCGGCGGCCCATTCCGGGGTGCCGGACCCGGTCCGTTTTTTGCCGCGGCGGCCCATTCCGGGGTGCCAGGGCCGGTCCGTTTTTTGCCGCGGCGGCCCATTCTGGGGTGCCGGCGCCGGTCCGTTTTTTGCCGCGGCGGCCCATTCCGGGGTGCCGGACCCGGTCCGTTTTTTGCCGCGGCGGCCCATTCCGGGGTGCCGGGGCCGGTCCGTTTTTTGCCGCGGCGGCCCATTCCGGGGTGCCGGGGCCGGTCCGTTTTTTGCCGCGGCGGCCCATTCCGGGGGTGCCGGGGCCGGTCCGTTTTTTGCCGCGGCGGCCCATTCCGGGGTGCCGGCGCCGGTCTGTTTTTTGCCGCGGCGGCCCATTCCGGGGTGCCGGCGCCGGTCCGTTTTTTGCCGCGGCGTCCCATTCCGGGGTGCCGGCGCCGGTCCGTTTTTTGCCGCGGCGGCCCATTCCGGGGTGCCAGCGCCGGTCCGTTTTTTGCCGCGGCGGCCCATTCCGGGGTGCCGGACCCGGTCCGTTTTTTTGCCGCGGCGGCCCATTCCGGGGTGCCGGCGCCGGTCTGTTTTTTGCCGCGGCGGCCCATTCCGGGGTGCCGGCGCCGGTCCGTTTTTTGCCGCGGCGGCCCATTCCGGGGTGCCGGCGCCGGTCCGTTTTTTGCCGCGGCGGCCCATTCCGGGGTGCCGGAGCCGGTCCGTTTTTTGCCGCGGCGGCCCATTCCGGGGTGCCGGGGCCGGTCCGTTTTTTGCCGCGGCGGCCCATTCCGGGGTGCCGGGGCCGGTCCGTTTTTTGCCGCGGCGGCCCATTCCGGGGTGCCGGACCCGGTCCGTTTTTTGACGCAGCGGCCCATTCCGGGGTGCCGGGGCCGGTCCGTTTTTTGACGCGGCGGCCCATTCCGGGGTGCCGGCTCCGGTCCGTTTTTTGCCGCGGCGGCCCATTCCGGGGTGCCGGACCCGGTCCGTTTTATGCCGCGGCGGCCCATTCCGGGGTGCCGGCGCCGGTCCGTTTTTTGCCGCGGCGGCCCATTCCGGGGTGCCGGGGCCGGTCCGTTTTTTGCCGCGGCGGCCCATTCCGGGGTGCCGGCGCCGGTCCGTTTTTTGCCGCGGCGGCCCATTCCGGGGTGCCGGGGCCCGTCCGTTTTTTGCCGCGGCGGCCCATTCCGGGGTGCCAGGGCCGGTCCGTTTTTTGCCGCGGCGGCCCATTCCGGGGTGCCGGCTCCGGTCCGTTTTTTGCCGCGGCGGCCCATTCCGGGGTGCCGGACCCGGTCCGTTTTTTGCCGCGGCGGCCCATTCCGGGGTGCCGGGGCCGGTCCGTTTTTTGCCGCGGCGGCCCATTCCGGGGTGCCGGGGCCGGTCCGTTTTTTGCCGCGGCGGCCCATTCCGGGGTGCCGGACCCGGTCCTTTTTTTGCCGCGGCAGCCCATTCCGGGGTGCCGGGGCCGGTCCGTTTTTTGCCGCGGCGGCCCATTCCGGGGTGCCGGGGCCGGTCCGTTTTTTGCCGCGGCGGCCCATTCCGGGGTGCCGGGGCCGGTCCGTTTTTTGCCGCGGCGGCCCATTCCGGGGGGCCGGCTCCGGTCCGTTTTTTGCCGCGGCGGCCCATTCCGGGGTGCCGGGGCCGGTCCGTTTTTTGCCGCGGCGGCCAATTCCGGGGTGCAGGCTCCGGTCCGTTTTTTGCCGCGGCGGCCCATTCCGGGGTGCCGGACCCGGTCCGTTTTTTGCCGCGGCGGCCCATTCCGGGGTGCCGGGGCCGGTCCGTTTTTTGCCGCGGCGGCCCATTCCGGGGTGCCGGCTCCGGTCCATTTTTTGCCGCGGCGGCCCATTCCAGGGTGCCGGCTCCGATCCGTTTTTTGCCGCGGCGGCCCATTCCGGGGTGCCGGAGCCGGTCCGTTTTTTGCCGCGGCGGCCCATTCCGGGGTGCCGGGGCCGGTCCGTTTTTTGCCGCGGCGGCCCATTCCGGGGTGCCGGCTCCGGTCCGTTTTTTGCCGCGGCGGCCCATTCCGGGGTGCCGGACCCGGTCCGTTTTATGCCGCGGCGGCCCATTCCGGGGTGCCGGCTCCGGTCCGTTTTTTGCCGCGGCGGCCCATTCCGGGGTGCCGGGGCCGGTCCGTTTTTTGCCGCGGCGGCCCATTCCGGGGTGCCGGGGCCGGTCCGTTTTTTGCCGCGGCGGCCCATTCCGGGGTGCCGGCTCCGGTCCGTTTTTTTGCCGCGGCGGCCCATTCCGGGGTGCCGGGGCCGGTCCGTTTTTTGCCGCGGCGGCCCATTCCGGGGTGCCGGAGCCGGTCCGTTTTTTGACGCGGCAGCCCATTCCGGGGTGCCGGCTCCGGTCCGTTTTTTGCCGCGGCGGCCCATTCCGGGGTGCCGGGGCCGGTCTGTTTTTTGCCGCGGCGGCCCATTCCGGGGTGCCGGACCCGGTCCGTTTTTTGACGCGGCGGCCCATTCCGGGGTGCCGGACCCGGTCCGTTTTTTGCCGCGGCGGCCCATTCCGGGGTGCCGGACCCGGTCCGTTTTTTGCCGCGGCGGCCCATTCCGGGGTGCCGGGGCCGGTCCGTTTTTTGCCGCGGCGGCCCATTCCGGGGTGCCGGCTCCGGTCCGTTTTTTTCCGCGGCGGCCCATTCCGGGGTGCCGGTGCCGGTCCGTTTTTTGCCACGGCGGCCCATTCCGGGGTGCCGGACCCGGTCCGTTTTTTGCCGCGGCGGCCCATTCCGGGGTGCCGGCGCCGGTCTGTTTTTTGACGCGGCGGCCCATTCCGGGGTGCCGGAGCCGATCCGTTTTTTGCCGCGGCGGCCCATTCCGGGGTGCCGGCGCCGGTCCGTTTTTTGCCGCGGCGGACCATTCCGGGGTGCCGGGGCCGGTCCGTTTTTTGACGCGGCGGCCCATTCCGGGGTGCCGGAGCCGGTCCGTTTTTTGCCGCGGCGGCCCATTCCGGGGTGCCGGGGCCAGTCCGTTTTTTGCCGCGGCAGCCCATTCCGGGGTGCCGGCTCCGGTCCGTTTTTTGACGCGGCGGCCCATTCCGGGGTGCCGGCTCCGGTCCGTTTTTTGCCGCGGCGGCCCATTCCGGGGTGCCGGCGCCGGTCCGTTTTTTGCCGCGGCGGCCCATTCCGGGGTGCCGGGGCCGGTCCGTTTTTTGCCGCGGCGGCCCATTCCGGGGTGCCGGGCCCGGTCCGTTTTTTGCCGCGGCGGCCCATTCCGGGGTGCCGGACCCGGTCCGTTTTTTGCCGCGGCAGCCCATTCCGGGGGGCCGGCTCCGGTCCGTTTTTTGCCGCGGCGGCCCATTCCGGGGTGCCGGGGCCGGTCCGTTTTTTGCCGCGGCGGCCCATTCCGGGGTGCCGGGGCCGGTCCGTTTTTTGCCGCGGCGGCCCATTCCGGGGTGCCGGAGCCGGTCCGTCTTTTGCCGCGGCGGCCCATTCCGGGGTGCCGGCTCTGGTCCGTTTTTTGCCGCGGCGGCCCATTCCGGGGTGCCGGGGCCGGTCCGTTTTTTGCCGCAGCGGCCCATTCCGGGGTGCCGGCTCCGGTCCGTTTTTTGCCGCGGCGGCCCATTCCGGGGTGCCGGGGCCGGTCCGTTTTTTGCCGCGGCGGCCCATTCCGGGGTGCCGGCGCCGGTCCGTTTTTTGCCGCGGCGGCCCATTCCGGGGTGCCGGACCCGGTCCGTTTTTTGCCGCGGCAGCCCATTCCGGGGTGCCGGACCCGGTCCGTTTTTTGCCGCGGCAGCCCATTCCGGGGTGCCGGGGCCGGTCCGTTTTTTGCCGCGGCAGCCCATTCCGGGGTGCCGGGGCCGGTCCGTTTTTTGCCGCGGCGGCCCATTCCGGGGTGCCGGGGCCGGTCCGTTTTTTGCCGCGGCGGCCCATTCCGGGGTGCCGGTTCTGATCCGTTTTTTGCCGCGGCGGCCCATTCCGGGGTGCCGGCTCCGGTCCGTTTTTTGCCGCGGCGGCCCATTCCGGGGTGCCGGCTCCGGTCCGTTTTTTGCCACGGCGGCCCATTCCGGGGTGCCGGGGCCGGTCCGTTTTTTGCCGCGGCGGCCCATTCCGGGGTGCCGGACCCGGTCCGTTTTTTGCCGCGGCGGCCCATTCCGGGGTGCCGGCTCCGGTCCGTTTTTTGCCGCGGCGGCCCATTCCGGGGTGCCGGGGCCGGTCCGTTTTTTGCCGCGGCGGCCCATTCCGGGGTGCCGGACCCGGTCTGTTTTTTGCCGCGGCGGCCCATTCCGGGGTGCCGGCTCCGGTCCGTTTTTTGCCGCGGCGGCCCATTCCGGGGTGCCGGACCCGGTCCGTTTTTTGCCGCGGCGGCCCATTCCGGGGTGCCGGAGCCGGTCCGTTTTTTGCCGCGGCGGCCCATTCCGGGGTGCCGGACCCGGTCCGTTTTTTGCCGCGGCGGCCCATTCCGGGGTGCCGGCGCCGGTCTGTTTTTTGCCGCGGCGGCCCATTCCGGGGTGCCGGGGCCGGTCCGTTTTTTGCCGCGGCGGCCCATTCCGGGGTGCCGGGGCCGGTCCGTTTTTTGCCGCGGCGGCCCATTCCGGGGTGCCGGCGCCGGTCTGTTTTTTGACGCGGCGGCCCATTCCGGGGTGCCGGACCCGGTCCGTTTTTTGCCGCGGCGGCCCATTCCGGGGTGCCGGACCCGGTCCGTTTTTTGCCGCGGCGGCCCATTCCGGGGTGCCGGCTCCGGTCCGTTTTTTGCCGCGGCGGCCCATTCCGGGGTGCCGGGGCCGGTCCGTTTTTTGCCGCGGCGGCCCATTCCAGGGTGCCGGCTCCGGTCCGTTTTTTGCCGCGGCGGCCCATTCCGGGGTGCCGGGGCCGGTCCGTTTTTTGCCGCGGCGGCCCATTCCGGGGTGCCGGCTCCGGTCCGTTTTTTGCCGCGGCGGCCCATTCCGGGGTGCCGGACCCGGTCCGTTTTTTGACGCGGCGGCCCATTCCGGGGTGCCGGGGCCGGTCCGTTTTTTGACGCGGCGGCCCATTCCGGGGTGCCGGCTCCGGTCCGTTTTTTGCCGCGGCGGCCCATTCCGGGGTGCCGGGGCCGGTCCGTTTTTTGCCGCGGCGGCCCATTCCGGGGTGCCGGGGCCGGTCCGTTTTTTGCCGCGGCGGCCCATTCCGGGGTGCCGGCTCCGGTCCGTTTTTTTCCGCGGCGGCCCATTCCGGGGTGCCGGTGCCGGTCCGTTTTTTGCCACGGCGGCCCATTCCGGGGTGCCGGGGCCGGTCCGTTTTTTGCCGCGGCGGCCCATTCCGGGGTGCCGGACCCGGTCCGTTTTTTGCCGCGGCAGCCCATTCCGGGGGTGCCGGAGCCGGTCCGTTTTTTGCCGCGGCGGCCCATTCCGGGGTGCCGGACCCGGTCCGTTTTTTTGCCGCGGCGGCCCATTCCGGGGTGCCGGGGCCGGTCCGTTTTTTGACGCGGCGGCCCATTCCGGGGTGCCGGAGCGGGTCCGTTTTTTGCCGCGGCGGCCCATTCCGGGGTGCCGGGGCCGGTCCGTTTTTTGCCGCGGCGGCCCATTCCGGGGTGCCGGCTCCGGTCCGTTTTTTTGCCGCGGCGGCCCATTCCGGGGTGCCGGGGCCGGTCCGTTTTTTGCCGCGGCGGCCCATTCCGGGGTGCCGGCTCCGGTCCGTTTTTTGCCGCGGCGGCCCATTCCGGGGTGCCGGCGCCGGTCCGTTTTTTGCCGCGGCGGCCCATTCCGGGGTGCCGGGGCCGGTCCGTTTATTGCCGCGGCGGCCCATTCCGGGGTGCCGGGGCCGGTCCGTTTTTTGCCGCGGCGGCCCATTCCGGGGTGCCGGACCCGGTCCGTTTTTTGCCGCGGCGGCCCATTCCGGGGTGCCGGGGCCGGTCCGTTTTTTGCCGCGGCGGCCCATTCCGGGGTGCCGGGGCCGGTCCGTTTTTTGCCGCGGCGGCCCATTCCGGGGTGCCGGAGCCGGTCCGTCTTTTGCCGCGGCGGCCCATTCCGGGGTGCCGGGGCCGGTCCGTTTTTTGCCGCGGCGGCCCATTCCGGGGTGCCGGGGCCGGTCCGTTTTTTGCCGCAGCGGCCCATTCCGGGCTGCCGGCTCCGGTCCGTTTTTTGCCGCGGCGGCCCATTCCGGGGTGCCGGCTCCGGTCCGTTTTTTGCCGCGGCGGCCCATTCCGGGGGTGCCGGCTCCGGTCCGTTTTTTGCCGCGGCGGCCCATTCCGGGGTGCCGGCGCCGGTCCGTTTTTTTCCGCGGCGGCCCATTCCGGGGTGCCGGCGCCGGTCCGTTTTTTGCCGCGGCGGCCCATTCCGGGCTGCCGGCTCCGGTCCGTTTTTTGCCGCGGCGGCCCATTCCGGGGTGCCGGCTCCGGTCCGTTTTTTGCCGCGGCGGCCCATTCCGGGGTGCCGGGGCCGGTCCGTTTTTTGCCGCGGCGGCCCATTCCGGGGTGCCGGACCCGGTCCGTTTTTTGACGCGGCGGCCCATTCCGGGGTGCCGGCTCTGGTCCGTTTTTTGCCGCGGCGGCCCATTCCGGGGTGCCGGACCCGGTCCGTTTTTTGCCGCGGCAGCCCATTCCGGGGTGCCGGGGCCGGTCCGTTTTTTGCCGCGGCGTCCCATTCCGGGGTGCCGGCTCCGGTCCGTTTTTTGCCGCGGCGGCCCATTCCGGGGTGCCGGACCCGGTCCGTTTTTTGACGCGGCGGCCCATTCCGGGGTGCCGGACCCGGTCCGTTTTTTGCCGCGGCGGCCCATTCCGGGGTGCCGGCTCTGGTCCGTTTTTTGCCGCGGCGGCCCATTCCGGGGTGCCGGCTCTGGTCCGTTTTTTGCCGCGGCGGCCCATTCCGGGGTGCCGGGGCCGGTCCGTTTTTTGCCGCGGCGGCCCATTCCGGGGTGCCGGCGCCGGTCCGTTTTTTGCCGCGGCGGACCATTCCGGGGTGCCGGCTCCGGTCCGTTTTTTGACGCGGCGGCCCATTCCGGGGTGCCGGACCCGGTCCGTTTTTTGCCGCGGCAGCCCATTCCGGGGTGCCAGGGCCGGTCCGTTATTTGCCGCGGCAGCCCATTCCGGGCTGCCGGGGCCGGTCCGTTTTTTGCCACGGCGGCCCATTCCGGGGTGCCGGCTCCGGTCCGTTTTTTGCCGCTGCGGCCCATTCCGGGCTGCCGGGGCCGGTCCGTTTTTTGCCACGGCGGCCCATTCCGGGGTGCCGGCGCCGGTCCGTTTTTTGCCGCGGCGGCCCATTCCGGGGTGCCGGGGCCGGTCCGTTTTTTGACGCGGCGGCCCATTCCGGGGTGCCGGACCCGGTCCGTTTTTTGCCACGGCGGCCCATTCCGGGGTGCCGGCGCCGGTCCGTTTTTTGCCGCGGCGGACCATTCCGGGGTGCCGGACCCGGTCCGTTTTTTGACGCGGCGGCCCATTCCGGGGTGCCGTAGCCGGTCCGTTTTTTGCCGCGGCGGCCCATTCCGGGGTGCCGGCTCCGGTCCGTTTTTTGCCGCGGCAGCCCATTCCGGGGTGCCGGCCCCGGTCCGTTTTTTGCCGCGGTGGCCCATTCCGGGGTGCCGGCGCCGGTCCGTTTTTTGCCGCGGCGGCCCATTCCGGGGTGCCGGGGCCGGTCCGTTTTTTGCCGCGGCGTCCCATTCCGGGGTGCCGGCTCCGGTCCGTTTTTTGCCGCGGCGGCCCATTCCGGGGTGCCGGACCCGGTCCGTTTTTTGACGCGGCGGCCCATTCCGGGGTGCCGGACCCGGTCCGTTTTTTGCCGCGGCGGCCCATTCCGGGGTGCCGGCTCTGGTCCGTTTTTTGCCGCGGCGGCCCATTCCGGGGTGCCGGCTCTGGTCCGTTTTTTGCCGCGGCGGCCCATTCCGGGGTGCCGGGGCCGGTCCGTTTTTTGCCGCGGCGGCCCATTCCGGGGTGCCGGGGCCGGTCCGTTTTTTGCCGCGGCGGCCCATTCCGGGGTGCCGGCTCCGGTACGTTTTTTGACGCGGCGGCCCATTCCGGGGTGCCGGACCCGGTCCGTTTTTTGCCGCGGCAGCCCATTCCGGGGTGCCAGGGCCGGTCCGTTATTTGCCGCGGCAGCCCATTCCGGGCTGCCGGGGCCGGTCCGTTTTTTGCCACGGCGGCCCATTCCGGGGTGCCGGCTCCGGTCCGTTTTTTGCCGCTGCGGCCCATTCCGGGCTGCCGGGGCCGGTCCGTTTTTTGCCACGGCGGCCCATTCCGGGGTGCCGGCGCCGGTCCGTTTTTTGCCGCGGCGGCCCATTCCGGGGTGCCGGGGCCGGTCCGTTTTTTGACGCGGCGGCCCATTCCGGGGTGCCGGACCCGGTCCGTTTTTTGCCACGGCGGCCCATTCCGGGGTGCCGGCGCCGGTCCGTTTTTTTGCCGCGGCGGACCATTCCGGGGTGCCGGGGCCGGTCCGTTTTTTGACGCGGCGGCCCATTCCGGGGTGCCGTAGCCGGTCCGTTTCTTGCCGCGGCGGCCCATTCCGGGGTGCCGGCTCCGGTCCGTTTTTTGCCGCGGCAGCCCATTCCGGGGTGCCGGCCCCGGTCCGTTTTTTGCCGCGGTGGCCCATTCCGGGGTGCCGGCGCCGGTCCGTTTTTTGCCGCGGCGGCCCATTCCGGGGTGCCGGGGCCGGTCCGTTTTTTGACGCGGCGGCCCATTCCGGGGTGCCGGCTCCGGTCCGTTTTTTGCCGCGGCAGCCCATTCCGGGGTGCCGGACCCGGTCCATTTTTTGCCGCGGCAGCCCATTCCGGGGTGCCGGCTCCGGTCCGTTTTTTGCCGCGGCGGCCCATTCCGGGGTGCCGGACCCGGTCCGTTTTTTGCCGCGGCGGCCCATTCCGGGGTGCCGGCGCCGGTCCGTTTTTTGACGCGGCGGCCCATTCCGGGGTGCCGGACCCGGTCCGTTTTTTGCCACGGCGGCCCATTCCGGGGTGCCGGGGCCGGTCCGTTTTTTGACGCGGCGGCCCATTCCGGGGTGCCGTAGCCGGTCCGTTTTTTGCCGCGGCGGCCCATTCCGGGGTGCCGGCTCCGGTCCGTTTTTTGACGCGGCAGCCCATTCCGGGGTGCCGGCCCCGGTCCGTTTTTTGCCGCGGCGGCCCATTCCGGGGTGCCGGGGCCGGTCCGTTTTTTGCCGCGGCGGACCATTCCGGGGTGCCGGGGCCGGTCCGTTTTTTGACGCGGCGGCCCATTCCGGGGTGCCGTAGCCGGTCCGTTTTTTGCCGCGGCGGCCCATTCCGGGGTGCCGGCTCCGGTCCGTTTTTTGCCGCGGCAGCCCATTCCGGGGTGCCGGCCCCGGTCCGTTTTTTGCCGCGGTGGCCCATTCCGGGGTGCCGGCGCCGGTCCGTTTTTTGCCGCGGCGGCCCATTCCGGGGTGCCGGGGCCGGTCCGTTTTTTGACGCGGCGGCCCATTCCGGGGTGCCGGCTCCGGTCCGTTTTTTGCCGCAGCAGCCCATTCCGGGGTGCCGGACCCGGTCCATTTTTTGCCGCGGCAGCCCATTCCGGGGTGCCGGCTCCGGTCCGTTTTTTGCCGCGGCGGCCCATTCCGGGGTGCCGGCGCCGGTCCGTTTTTTGCCGCGGCGGCCCATTCCGGGGTGCCGGCGCCGGTCCGTTTTTTGACGCGGCGGCCCATTCCGGGGTGCCGGGGCCGGTCCGTTTTTTGCCACGGCGGCCCATTCCGGGGTGCCGGCGCCGGTCCGTTTTTTGCCGCGGCGGACCATTCCGGGGTGCCGGGGCCGGTCCGTTTTTGACGCGGCGGCCCATTCCGGGGTGCCGTAGCCGGTCCGTTTTTTGCCGCGGCGGCCCATTACGGGGTGCCGGACCCGGTCCGTTTTTTGCCGCGGCAGCCCATTCCGGGGTGCCGGCCCCGGTCCGTTTTTTGCCGCGGTGGCCCATTCCGGGGTGCCGGCGCCGGTCCGTTTTTTGCCGCGGCGGCCCATTCCGGGGTGCCGGGGCCGGTCCGTTTTTTGACGCGGCGGCCCATTCCGGGGTGCCGGCTCCGGTCCGTTTTTTGCCGCGGCAGCCCATTCCGGGGTGCCGGACCCGGTCCATTTTTTGCCGCGGCAGCCCATTCCGGGGTGCCGGCTCCGGTCCGTTTTTTGCCGCGGCGGCCCATTCCGGGGTGCCGGGGCCGGTCCGTTTTTTGCCGCGGCAGCCCATTCCGGGGTGCCGGAGTCGGTCCGTTTTTTGCCGCGGCGGCCCATTCCGGGGTGCCGGCGCCGGTCCGTTTTTTGCCGCGGCGGACCATTCCGGGGTGCCGGGGCCGGTCCGTTTTTTGCCGCGGCGGCCCATTCCGGGGTGCCGGCTCCGGTCCGTTTTTTGCCGCGGCGGCCCATTCCGGGGTGCCGGGGCCGGTCCGTTTTTTGCCGCGGCGGCCCATTCCGGGGTGCCGGGGCCGGTCCGTTTTTTGCCGCGGCGGCCCATTCCGGGGTGCCGGCGCCGGTCCGTTTTTTGCCGCGGCGGCCCATTCCAGGGTGCCGTGGCCGGTCCGTTTTTTGCCGCGGCGGCCCATTCCGGGGTGCCGGGGCCGGTCCGTTTTTTGCCGCGGCGGCCCATTCCGGGGTGCCGCCTCCGGTCCGTTTTTTGCCGCGCCGGCCCATTCCGGGGTGCCGGACCCGGTCCGTTTTTTGCCGCGGCGGCCCATTCCGGGGTGCCGGAGCTGGTCCATTTTTTGCCGCGGCGGCCCTATCCGGGGTGCCAGGGCCGGTCCGTTTTTTGCCGCGGCGGCCCATTCCGGGGTGCCGGGCCGGTCCGTTTTTTACCGCGGCGGCCCATTCCGTGGTGCCGGGGCCGGTCCGTTTTTTGCCGCGGCGGCCCATTCCGGGGTGCCGGACCCGGTCGGTTTTTTACTGCGGCGGCCCATTCCGGGGTGCCGGAGCCGGTCCGTTTTTTGCCGCGGCGGCCCATTCCGGGGTGCCGGCTCCGGTCCGTTTTTTGCCGCGGCGGCCCATTCCGGGGTGCCGGGGCCGGTCCGTTTTTTGCCGCTGCGGCCCATTCCGGGGTGCCGGAGCCGGTCGGTTTTTTTGCCGCGGCGGCCCATTCCGGGGTGCCGGACCAGGTCCGTTTTTTGCCGCGGCAGCCCATTCCGGGGTGCCGGGGCCGGTCCGTTTTTTGCCGCGGCGGCCCATTCCGGGGTGCCGGGGCCGGTCCGTTTTTTGACGCGGCGGCCCATTCCGGGGTGCCGGACCCGGTCCGTTTTTTGACGCGGCGGCCCATTCCGGGGTGCCGGGGCCGGTCCGTTTTTTGCCGCGGCGGCCCATTCCGGGGTGCCGGCTCCGGTCCGTTTTTTGCCGCGGCGGCCCATTCCGGGGTGCCGGGGCCAGTCCGTTTTTTGCCGCGGCGGCCCATTCCGGGGTGCCGGCGCCGGTCCGTTTTTTGCCGCGGCGGCCCATTCCAGGGTGCCGGCGCCGGTCCGTTTTTTGCCGCGGCGGCCCATTCCGGGGTGCCGGCGCCGGTCCGTTTTTTGCCGCGGCGGCCCATTCCGGGGTGCCGGGGCCGGTCCGTTTTTTGCCGCGGCGGCCCATTCCGGGGTGCCGGACCCGGTCCGTTTTTTGCCGCGGCGGCCCATTCCGGGGTGCCAGACCCGGTCCGTTTTTTGCCGCGGCGGCCCATTCCGGGGTGCCGGCGCCGGTCTGTTTTTTGCCGCGGCGGCCCATTCCGGGGTGCCGGACCCGGTCCGTTTTTTGCCGCGGCGGCCCATTCCGGGGTGCCGGGGCCGGTCCGTTTTTTGCCGCGGCGGCCCATTCCGGGGTGCCGGCTCCGGTCCGTTTTTTGACGCGGCGGCCCATTCCGGGGTGCCGGACCCGGTCCGTTTTTTGCCGCGGCGGCCCATTCCGGGGTGCCGGACCCGGTCCGTTTTTTGCCGCGGCGGCCCATTCCGGGGTGCCGGAGCCGGTCCGTTTTTTGACGCGGCGGCCCATTCCGGGGTGCCGGGGCCGGTCCATTTTTTGCCGCGGCGGCCCATTCCGGGGTGCCGGGGCCGGTCCGTTTTTTGCCGCGGCGGCCCATTCCGGGGTGCCGGGGCCGGTCCGTTTTTTGCCACGGCGTCCCATTCCGGGGTGCCGGCTCCGGTCCGTTTTTTGCCGCGGCGGCCCATTCCAGGGTGCCGGCTCCGATCCGTTTTTTGCCGCGGCGGCCCATTCCGGGGTGCCGGCGCCGGTCCGTTTTTTGCCGCGGCGGCCCATTCCGGGGTGCCAGAGCCGGTCCGTTTTTTGCCGCGGCGGCCCATTCCGGGGTGCCGGACTCGGTCCGTTTTTTTGCCGCGGCGGCCCATTCCGGGGTGCCGGGGCCGGTCCGTTTTTTGCCGCGGCGGCCCATTCCGGGGTGCCGGCTCCGGTCCGTTTTTTGCCGCGGCGGCCCATTCCGGGGTGCCGGGGCCGGTCTGTTTTTTGCCGCGGCGGCCCATTCCGGGGTGCCGGACCCGGTCCGTTTTTTGCCGCGGCGGCCCATTCCGGGGGTGCCGGCCTCCGGTCCGTTTTTTGCCGCGGCGGCCCATTCCGGGGTGCCGGACCCGGTCCGTTTTTTGCCGCGGCGGCCCATTCCGGGGTGCCGGACCCGGTCCGTTTTTTGCCGCGGCGGCCCATTCCGGGGTGCGGGAGCCGGTCCGTTTTTTTTGACGCGGCGGCCCATTCCGGGGTGCCGGAGCAGGTCCGTTTTTGCCGCGGCAGCCCATTCCGGGGTGCCGGGGCCGGTCCGTTTTTTGCCCGGCGGCGGCCCATTCCGGGGTGCCGGACCCGGTCCGTTTTTTGCCGCGGCGGCCCATTCCGGGGTGCCGGCTCCGGTCCGTTTTTTGCCGCGGCGGCCCATTCCGGGGTGCCGGACCCGGTCCGTTTTTTGCCGCGGCGGCCCATTCCGGGGTGCCAGGGCCGGTCCGTTTTTTTGCCGCGGCGGCCCATTCCGGGGTGCCGGCTCCGGTCCGTTTTTTTGCCGCGGCGGCCCATTCCAGGGTGCCGGCTCCGATCCGTTTTTTGCCGCGGCGGCCCATTCCGGGGTGCCGGCTCCGGTCCGTTTTTTGACGCGGCGGCCCATTCCGGGGTGCCGGGGCCGGTCCGTTTTTTGCCGCGGCGGCCCATTCCGGGGTGCCGGGGCCGGTCCGTTTTTTGACGCGGCGGCCCATTCCGGGGTGCCGGACCCGGTCCGTTTTTTGACGCGGCGGCCCATTCCGGGGTGCCGGGGCCGGTCCGTTTTTTGACGCGGCGGCCCATTCCGGGGTGCCGGAGCCGGTCCGTTTTTTGCCACGGCGGCCCATTCCGGGGTGCCGGACCCGGTCCGTTTTTTGCCGCGGCGGCCCATTCCGGGGTGCCGGCTCCGATCCGTTTTTTGCCGCGGCGGCCCATTCCGGGGTGCCGGGGCCGGTCCGTTTTTTGCCGCGGCGGCCCATTCCGGGGTGCCGGCTCCGGTCCGTTTTTTGCCGCGGCGGCCCATTCCGGGCTGCCGGGGCCGGTCCGTTTTTTGCCGCGGCGGCCCATTCCAGGGTGCCGGCGCCGGTCCGTTTTTTGCCGCGGCGGCCCATTCCGGGGTGCCAGGGCCGGTCCGTTTTTTGCCGCGGCGGCCCATTCCGGGGTGCCGGCTCCGGTCCGTTTTTTGACGCGGCGGCCCATTCCGGGGTGCCGGGGCCGGTCCGTTTTTTGCCGCGGCGGCCCATTCCGGGGTGCCGGCTCTGATCCGTTGTTTGCCGCGGCGGCCCATTCGGGGGGGGCCGGCTCCGGTCCGTTTTTTGCCGCGGCGGCCCATTCCGGGGTGCCGGGGCCGGTCCGTTTTTTTCCACGGCGGCCCATTCCGGGGTGCCGGAGCCGGTCCGTTTTTTGCCGCGGCGGCCCATTCCGGGGTGCCGGGGCCGGTCCGTTTTTTGCCGCGGCGGCCCATTCCGGGGTGCCGGCTCCGGTCCGTTTTTTGCCGCGGCGGCCCATTCCGGGGTGCCGGGGCCGGTCCGTTTTTTTGCCGCGGCGGCCCATTCCAGGGTGCCGGCTCCGGTCCGTTTTTTTGCCGCGGCGGCCCATTCCGGGGTGCCGGGGCCGGTCCGTTTTTTGACGCGGCGGCCCATTCCGGGGGTGCCGGAGCCGGTCCGTTTTTTGCCGCGGCGGCCCATTCCGGGGTGCCGGACCCGGTCCGTTTTTTGACGCGGCGGCCCATTCCGGGGTGCCGGCTCCGATCCGTTTTTTGCCGCGGCGGCCCATTCCGGGGTGCCGGGGCCGGTCCGTTTTTTTGCCGCGGCGGCCCATTCCGGGGTGCCGGGGCCGGTCCGTTTTTTTGCCGCGGCGGCCCATTCCGGGGTGCCGGGGCCGGTCCGTTTTTTGCCGCGGCGGCCCATTCCGGGGTGCCGGCTCCGGTCCTTTTTTTTTCCGCGGCGGCCCATTCCGGGGTGCCGGTGCCGGTCCGTTTTTTGCCACGGCGGCCCATTCCGGGGTGCCGGACCCGGTCCGTTTTTTGCCGCGGCGGCCCCATTCCGGGGTGCCGGAGCCGGTCCGTTTTTTGCCGCGGCGGGCCCATTCCGGGGTGCCGGACCCGGTCCGTTTTTTGCCGCGGCGGACCATTCCGGGGTGCCGGGGCCGGTCCGTTTTTTGACGCGGCGGCCCATTCCGGGGTGCCGGAGCCGGTCCGTTTTTTGCCGCGGCGGCCCATTCCGGGCTGCCGGGGCCGGTCCGTTTTTTTGCCGCGGCAGCCCATTCCGGGGTGCCGGGGCCGGTCCGTTTTTTGCCGCGGCGGCCCATTCCGGGGTGCCGGCTCCGGTCCGTTTTTTTGCCGCGGCGGCCCATTCCGGGGTGCCGGACCCGGTCCGTTTTTTGCCGCGGCGGCCCATTCCGGGGTGCCAGGGCCGGTCCGTTTTTTGCCGCGGCGGGCCCATTCCGGGGTGCCGGCTCCGGTCCGTTTTTTGCCGCGGCGGCCCATTCCAGGGTGCCGGCTCCGATCCGTTTTTTGCCGCTGCGGCCCATTCCGGGGGTGCCGGCTCCGGTCCGTTTTTTGCCGCGGCGGCCCATTCCGGGGTGCCGGCTCCGGTCCGTTTTTTGCCGCGGCGGCCCATTCGGGGTGCCGGCGCTGGTCCGTTTTTTTGCCGCGGCGGCCCATTCCAGGGTGCCGGCGCCGGTCCGTTTTTTGCCGCGGCGGCCCATTCCGGGGTGCCAGGGCCGGTCCGTTTTTTTGCCGCGGCGGCCCATTCCGGGGTGCCGGCTCCGGTCCGTTTTTTGACGCGGCGGCCCATTCCGGGGTGCCGGGGCCGGTCCGTTTTTTGACACGGCGGCCCATTCCGGGGTGCCGGAGCCGGTCCGTTTTTTGACGCGGCGGCCCATTCCGGGGTGCCGGACCCGGTCCGTTTTTTGCCGCGGCGGCCCATTCCGGGGTGCCGGACCCGGTCCGTTTTTTGCCGCGGCGGCCCATTCCGGGGTGCCGGGGCCGGTCCGTTTTTTTGCCGCGGCGGCCCATTCCGGGGTGCCGGCTCTGATCCGTTGTTTGCCGCGGCGGCCCATTCGGGGGGCCGGCTCCGGTCCGTTTTTTGCCGCGGCGGCCCATTCCGGGGTGCCGGGGCCGGTCCGTTTTTTGCCGCAGCGGCCCATTCCGGGCTGCCGGCTCCGGTCCGTTTTTTGACGCGGCGGCCCATTCCGGGGTGCCGGAGCCGGTCCGTTTTTTTGCCGCGGCGGCCCATTCCGGGGTGCCGGCTCCGGTCCGTTTTTTGCCGCGGCGGCCCATTCCGGGGTGCCGGGGCCGGTCCATTTTTTGCCGCGGCGGCCCATTCCAGGGTGCCGGCTCCGGTCCGTTTTTTGCCGCGGCGGCCCATTCCGGGGTGCCGGGGGCCGGTCCGTTTTTTGACGCGGCGGCCCATTCCGGGGTGCCGGGGCCGGTCCGTTTTTTGCCGCGGCGGCCCATTCCGGGGTGCCGGACCCGGTCCCGTTTTTTGACGCGGCGGCCCATTCCGGGGTGCCGGGGCCGGTCCGTTTTTTGACGCGGCGGCCCATTCCGGGGTGCCGGACCCGGTCCGTTTTTTGCCGCGGCGGCCCATTCCGGGGTGCCGGGGCCGGTCCGTTTTTTGCCGCGGCGGCCCATTCCGGGGTGCCGGGGCCGGTCCCGTTTTTTGCCGCGGCGGCCCATTCCGGGGTGGCGGCTCCGGTCCGTTTTTTGCCGCGGCGGCCCATTCCGGGGTGCCGGTGCCGGTCCGTTTTTTGCCACGGCGGCCCATTCCGGGGTGCCGGACCCGGTCCGTTTTTTGCCGCGGCGGCCCATTCCGAGGTGCCGGCGCCGGTCTGTTTTTTGACGCAGCGGCCCATTCCGGGGTGCCGGGGCCGGTCCGTTTTTTGCCGCGGCGGCCCATTCCGGGGTGCCGGGGCCGGTCCGTTTTTTGACGCGGCGGCCCATTCCGGGGTGCCGGAGCCGGTCCGTTTTTTGACGCGGCGGCCCATTCCGGGGTGCCGGGGCCGGTCCGTTTTTTGACGCGGCGGCCCATTCCGGGGTGCCAGGGCCGGTCCGTTTTTTGCCGCGGCGGCCCATTCCGGGGTGCCGGACCCGGTCCGTTTTTTGCCGCGGCGGCCCATTCCGGGGTGCCGGGGCCGGTCCGTTTTTTTGCCGCGGCGGCCCATTCCGGGGTGCCGGGGCCGGTCCGTTTTTTGCCGCGGCGGCCCATTCCGGGGTGCCGGCGCCGGTCCGTTTTTTTGCCGCGGCGGCCCATCCGGGGTGCCGGCTCCGGTCCGTTTTTTGCCGCGGCGGCCCATTCCAGGGTGCCGGCTCCGATCCGTTTTTTGCCGCGGCGGCCCATTCCGGGGTGCCGGGGCCGGTCCGTTTTTTGCCGCAGCGGCCCATTCCGGGTGCCGGCTCCGGTCCCGTTTTTTGCCGCGGCGGCCCATTCCGGGGTGCCGGCGCTGGTCCGTTTTTTGCCGCGGCGGCCCATTCCAGGGTGCCGGCGCCGGTCCGTTTTTTGCCGCGGCGGCCCATTCCGGGGTGCCAGGGCCGGTCCGTTTTTTGCCGCGGCGGCCCATTCCGGGGTGCCGGCTCCGGTCCGTTTTTTTGACGCGGCGGCCCATTCCGGGGTGCCGGGGCCGGTCCGTTTTTTGACACGGCGGCCCATTCCGGGGTGCCGGAGCCGGTCCGTTTTTTGACGCGGCGGCCCATTCCGGGGTGCCGGCGCCGGTCCGTTTTTTGCCGCGGCAGCCCATTCCGGGGTGCCGGACCCGGTCCGTTTTTTGCCGCGGCGGCCCATTCCGGGGTGCCGGACCCGGTCCGTTTTTTGCCGCGGCGGCCCATTCCGGGGTGCCGGCTCTGATCCGTTGTTTGCCGCGGCGGCCCATTCGGGGGGGCCGGCTCCGGTCCGTTTTTGCCGCGGCGGCCCATTCCGGGGTGCCGGGGCCGGTCCGTTTTTTGCCACGGCGGCCCATTCCGGGGTGCCGGACCCGGTCCGTTTTTTGCCGCGGCGGCCCATTCCGGGGTGCCGGGGCCGGTCCGTTTTTTGCCGCGGCGGCCCATTCCGGGGTGCCGGCTCCGGTCCGTTTTTTGCCGCGGCGGCCCATTCCGGGGTGCCGGGGCCGGTCCATTTTTTGCCGCGGCGGCCCATTCCAGGGTGCCGGCTCCGGTCCGTTTTTTGCCGCGGCGGCCCATTCCGGGGTGCCGGGGCCGGTCCGTTTTTTGACGCGGCGGCCCATTCCGGGGTGCCGGACCCGGTCCGTTTTTTGACGCGGCGGCCCCATTCCGGGGTGCCGGACCCGGTCCGTTTTTTGACGCGGCGGCCCATTCCGGGGTGCCGGGGCCGGTCCGTTTTTTGACGCGGCGGCCCATTCCGGGGGTGCCGGCTCCGGTCCGTTTTTTGACGCGGCGGCCCATTCCGGGGTGCCGGGGCCGGTCCGTTTTTTGCCGCGGCGGCCCATTCCGGGGTGCCGGGGCCGGTCCGTTTTTTGCCGCGGCGGACCATTCCGGGGTGCCGGCTCCGGTCCGTTTTTTTCTGCGGCGGCCCATTCCGGGGTGCCGGCTCCGGTCCGCTTTTGCCACGGCGGCCCATTCCGGGGTGCCGGACCCGGTCCGTTTTTTTGCCGCGGCGGCCCATTCCGGGGTGCCGGCGCCGGTCTGTTTTTTGACGCAGCGGCCCATTCCGGGGTGCCGGAGCCGGTCCGTTTTTTTGCCGCGGCGGCCCATTCCGGGGGTGCCGGAGCCGGTCCGTTTTTTTGCCGCGGCGGCCCATTCCGGGGTGCCGGGGCCGGTCCGTTTTTTGCCGCGGCGGCCCATTCCGGGGTGCCGGAGCCGGTCCGTTTTTTGCCGCGGCGGCCCATTCCGGGGTGCCGGGGCCGGTCCGTTTTTTGCCGCGGCAGCCCATTCCGGGGTGCCGGGGCCGGTCCGTTTTTTGGCCGCGGCGGCCCATTCCGGGGTGCCGGCTCCGGTCCGTTTTTTGCCGCGGCGGCCCATTCCGGGGTGCCGGGGCCGGTCCGTTTTTTGCCGCGGCGGCCCATTCCGGGGTGCCGGCGCCGGTCCGTTTTTTGCCGCGGCAGCCCATTCCGGGGGGCCGGCTCCGGTCCGTTTTTTTGCCGCGGCGGCCCATTCCGGGGTGCCGTAGCCGGTCCGTTTTTTGCCGCGGCGGCCCATTCCGGGGTGCCGGGGCCGGTCCGTTTTTTTGCCGCGGCGGCCCATTCCGGGGTGCCGGAGCCGGTCCGTCTTTTGCCGCGGCGGCCCATTCCGGGGTGCCGGCTCTGGTCCGTTTTTTGCCGCGGCGGCCCATTCCGGGGTGCCGGGGCCGGTCCGTTTTTTTGCCGCAGCGGCCCATTCGGGCTGCCGGCTCCGGTCCGTTTTTTTGCCGCGGCGGCCCATTCCGGGGTGCCGGGGCCGGTCCGTTTTTTTGCCGCGGCGGCCCATTCCGGGGTGCCGGGGCCGGTCCGTTTTTTGCCGCGGCGGCCCATTCCGGGGTGCCGGCGCTGGTCCGTTTTTTGCCGCGGCGGCCCATTCCGGGCTGCCGGCTCCGGTCCGTTTTTTGCCGCGGCGGCCCATTCCGGGGTGCCGGGGCCGGTCCGTTTTTTGCCGCGGCGGCCCATTCCGGGGTGCCGGCACCGGTCCGTTTTTTGCCGCGGCGGCCCATTCCGGGGTGCCGGACCCGGTCCGTTTTTTGCCGCGGCGGCCCATTCCGGGGTGCCGGACCCGGTCCGTTTTTTGACGCGGCGGCCCATTCCGGGGTGCCGGCTCTGGTCCGTTTTTTGCCGCGGCGGCCCATTCCGGGGTGCCGGACCCGGTCCGTTTTTTGCCGCGGCAGCCCATTCCGGGGTGCCGGGGCCGGTCCGTTTTTTTGCCGCGGCGTCCCATTCCGGGGTGCCGGCTCCGGTCCGTTTTTTGCCGCGGCGGCCCATTCCGGGGTGCCGGACCCGGTCCGTTTTTTGCCGCGGCGGCCCATTCCGGGGTGCCAGGGCCGGTCCGTTTTTTGCCGCGGCGGCCCATTCCGGGGTGCCGGCTCTGGTCCGTTTTTTTGCCGCGGCGGCCCATTCCGGGGTGCCGGCTCTGGTCCGTTTTTTGCCGCGGCGGCCCATTCCGGGGTGCCGGGGCCGGTCCGTTTTTTGCCGCGGCGGCCCATTCCGGGGTGCCGGGGCCGGTCCGTTTTTTGCCGCGGCGGCCCATTCCGGGGTGCCGGCTCCGGTCCGTTTTTTGACGCGGCGGCCCATTCCGGGGTGCCGGACCCGGTCCGTTTTTTGCCACGGCAGCCCATTCCGGGGTGCCGGCTCCGGTCCGTTATTTGCCGCGGCGGACCATTCCGGGGTGCCGGGGCCGGTCTGTTTTTTGCCACGGCGGCCCATTCCGGGGTGCCGGCTCCGGTCCGTTTTTTGCCGCGGCGGCCCATTCCGGGGTGCCGGGGCCGGTCCGTTTTTTACTGCGGCGGCCCATTCCGGGGTGCCGGGGCCGGTCCGTTTTTTACTGCGGCGGCCCATTCCGGGGTGCCGGGGCCGGTCCGTTTTTTGCCACGGCGGCCCATTCCGGGGTGCCGGACCCGGTCCGTTTTTTGTCGCGGCGGCCCATTCCGGGGTGCCGGACCCGGTCCGTTTTTTGCCGCGGCGGCCCATTCCGGGGTGCCGGAGCCGGTCCGTTTTTTGCCGCGGCGGCCCATTCCGGGGTGCCGGGGCCGGTCCGTTTTTTGACGCGGCGGCCCATTCCGGGGTGCCGGGGCCGGTCCGTTTTTTGCCGCGGCGGCCCATTCCGGGGTGCCGGAGCCGGTCCGTCTTTTGCCGCGGCGGCCCATTCCGGGGTGCCGGCTCTGGTCCGTTTTTTGCCGCGGCGGCCCATTCCGGGGTGCCGGGGCCGGTCCGTTTTTTGCCGCAGCGGCCCATTCCGGGCTGCCGGCTCCGGTCCGTTTTTTGCCGCGGCGGCCCATTCCGGGGTGCCGGGGCCGGTCCGTTTTTTGCCGCGGCGGCCCATTCCGGGGTGCCGGACTCGGTCCGTTTTTTGCCGCGGCGGCCCATTCCGGGGTGCCGGGGCCGGTCCGTTTTTTGCCGCGGCGGCCCATTCCGGGGTGCCGGCGCTGGTCCGTTTTTTGCCGCGGCGGCCCATTCCGGGCTGCCGGCTCCGGTCCGTTTTTTGCCGCGGCGGCCCATTCCGGGGTGCCGGGGCCGGTCCGTTTTTTGCCGCGGCGGCCCATTCCGGGGTGCCGGCACCGGTCCGTTTTTTGCCGCGGCGGCCCATTCCGGGGTGCCGGCGCCGGTCCGTTTTTTGCCGCGGCGGCCCATTCCGGGGTGCCGGACCCGGTCCGTTTTTTGACGCGGCGGCCCATTCCGGGGGTGCCGGCTCTGGTCCGTTTTTTGCCGCGGCGGCCCATTCCGGGGTGCCGGACCCGGTCCGTTTTTTGCCGCGGCAGCCCATTCCGGGGTGCCGGGGCCGGTCCGTTTTTTGCCGCGGCGTCCCATTCCGGGGTGCCGGCTCCGGTCCGTTTTTTGCCGCGGCGGCCCATTCCGGGGTGCCGGGGCCGGTCCGTTTTTTGCCGCGGCGGCCCATTCCGGGGTGCCGGAGCCGGTCCGTTTTTTTGCCGCGGCGGCCCATTCCGGGGTGCCGGACCCGGTCCGTTTTTTGACGCGGCGGCCCATTCCGGGGTGCCGGGGCCGGTCCGTTTTTTGCCGCGGCGGCCCATTCCGGGGTGCCGGGGCCGGTCCGTTTTTTGCCGCGGCGGCCCATTCCGGGGTGCCGGCTCCGGTCCGTTTTTTGACGCGGCGGCCCATTCCGGGGTGCCGGACCCGGTCCGTTTTTTGCCACGGCAGCCCATTCCGGGGTGCCGGCTCCGGTCCGTTATTTGCCGCGGCGGCCCATTCCGGGGTGCCGGGGCCGGTCTGTTTTTTGCCACGGCGGCCCATTCCGGGGTGCCGGGCCCGGTCCGTTTTTTGCCGCGGCGGCCCATTCCGGGCTGCCGGGGCCGGTCCGTTTTTTGCCACGGCGGCCCATTCCGGGGTGCCGGCGCCGGTCCGTTTTTTGCCGCGGCGGCCCATTCCGGGGTGCCGGCGCCGGTCCGTTTTTTGCCGCGGCGGCCCATTCCGGGGTGCCGGAGCCGGTCCGTTTTTTGCCGCGGCGGCCCATTCCGGGGGTGCCGGCGCCGATCCGTTTTTTGCCGCGGCGGACCATTCCGGGGTGCCGGGGCCGGTCCGTTTTTTGCCGCGGCGGCCCATTCCGGGGTGCCGGGGCCGGTCCGTTTTTTGCCGCGGCGGCCCATTCCGGGGTGCCGGGGCCGGTCCGTTTTTTGCCGCGGCGGCCCATTCCGGGGTGCCGGCGCTGGTCCGTTTTTTGCCGCGGCGGCCCATTCCGGGGTGCCGGCGCCGGTCCGTTTTTTGCCGCGGCGTCCCATTCCGGGGTGCCGGCGCCGGTCCGTTTTTTGCCGCGGCGGCCCATTCCGGGGTGCCGGACCCGGTCCGTTTTTTGACGCGGCGGCCCATTCCGGGGTGCCGGAGCCGGTCCGTTTTTTGCCGCGGCGGCCCATTCCGGGGTGCCGGACACGGTCCGTTTTTTGCCGCGGCGGCCCATTCCGGGGTGCCGGCCCCGGTCCGTTTTTTGCCGCGGCGGCCCATTCCGGGGTGCCGGACCCGGTCCGTTTTTTGACACGGCGGCCCATTCCGGGGTGCCGGCTCCGGTCCGTTTTTTGCCGCGGCGGCCCATTCCGGGGTGCCGGCGCCGGTCCGTTTTTTGCCGCGGCGTCCCATTCCGGGGTGCCGGGGCCGGTCCGTTTTTTGCCGCGCCGGCCCATTCCGGGGTGCCGGACCCGGTCCGTTTTTTGACGCGGCGGCCCATTCCGGGGTGCCGGAGCTGGTCCATTTTTTGCCGCGGCGGCCCATTCCGGGGTGCCGGGGCCGGTCCGTTTTTTGCCGCGGCGGCCCATTCCGGGGTGCCGGGGCCGGTCCGTTTTTTACCGCGGCGGCCCATTCCGGGGTGCCGGGGCCGGTCCGTTTTTTGCCGCGGCGGCTCATTCCGGGGTGCCGGGGCCGGTCCGTTTTTTGACGCGGCGGCCCATTCCGGGGTGCCGGGGCCGGTCCGTTTTTTGCCGCGGCGGCCCATTCCGGGGTGCCGGGGCCGGTCCGTTTTTTGCCGCGGCGGCCCATTCCGGGGTGCCGGAGCCGGTCCGTTTTTTGCCGCGGCGGCCCATTCCGGGGTGCCGGGGCCGGTCCGTTTTTTGCCGCGGCGGCCCATTCCGGGGTGCCGGGGCCGGTCCGTTTTTTGCCGCGGCGGCCCATTCCGGGGTGCCGGCTCCGGTCCGTTTTTTGACGCGGCGGCCCATTCCGGGGTGCCGGACCCGGTCCGTTTTTTGCCGCGGCAGCCCATTCCGGGGGTGCCGGCTCCGGTCCGTTATTTGCCGCGGCGGCCCATTCCGGGGTGCCGGGGCCGGTCCGTTTTTTGCCACGGCGGCCCATTCCGGGGTGCCGGCTCCGGTCCGTTTTTTTGCCGCGGCGGCCCATTCCGGGCTGCCGGGGCCGGTCCGTTTTTTGCCACGGCGGCCCATTCCAGGGTGCCGGCGCCGGTCCGTTTTTTGCCGCGGCGGCCCATTCCGGGGTGCCGGCGCCGGTCCGTTTTTTGACGCGGCGGCCCATTCCGGGGTGCCGGGGCCGGTCCGTTTTTTGCCGCGGCGGCCCATTCCGGGGTGCCGGCGCCGATCCGTTTTTTGCCGCGGCGGACCATTCCGGGGTGCCGGGGCCGGTCCGTTTTTTGCCGCGGCGGCCCATTCCGGGGTGCCGGGGCCGGTCCGTTTTTTGCCGCGGCGGCCCATTCCGGGGTGCCGGGGCCGGTCCGTTTTTTGCCGCGGCGGCCCATTCCGGGGTGCCGGCGCTGGTCCGTTTTTTGACGCGGCGGCCCATTCCGGGGTGCCGGCGCCGGTCCGTTTTTTGCCGCGGCGTCCCATTCCGGGGTGCCGGCGCCGGTCCGTTTTTTGCCGCGGCGGCCCATTCCGGGGTGCCGGACCCGGTCCGTTTTTTGCCGCGGCGGCCCATTCCGGGGTGCCGGGGCCGGTCCGTTTTTTGCCGCGGCGGCCCATTCCGGGGTGCCGGACACGGTCCGTTTTTTGACGCAGCGGCCCATTCCGGGGTGCCGGGGCCGGTCCGTTTTTTGCCGCGGCGGCCCATTCCGGGGTGCCGGACCCGGTCCGTTTTTTGCCGCGGCGGCCCATTCCAGGGTGCCGGCTCCGGTCCGTTTTTTGCCGCGGCGGCCCATTCCGGGGTGCCGGGGCCGGTCCGTTTTTTGACGCGGCGGCCCATTCCGGGGTGCCGGGGCCGGTCCGTTTTTTGCCGCGCCGGCCCATTCCGGGGTGCCGGACCCGGTCCGTTTTTTGCCGCGGCGGCCCATTCCGGGGTGCCGGAGCTGGTCCATTTTTTGCCGCGGCGGCCCTATCCGGGGTGCCGGGGCCGGTCCGTTTTTTGCCGCGGCGGCCCATTCCGGGGTGCCGGGGCCGGTCCGTTTTTTGCCGCGGCGGCCCATTCCGGGGTGCCGGCGCCGGTCCGTTTTTTGCCGCGGCGGCCCATTCCGGGGTGCCGGCTCCGATCCGTTTTTTGCCGCGGCGGCCCATTCCGGGGTGCCGGGGCCGGTCCGTTTTTTGCCGCGGCGGCCCATTCCGGGGTGCCGGCTCCGGTCCGTTTTTTGCCGCGGCGGCCCATTCCGGGGTGCCGGCGCTGGTCCGTTTTTTGCCGCGGCGGCCCATTCCAGGGTGCCGGCGCCGGTCCGTTTTTTGCCGCGGC
The DNA here is from genome assembly GCF_963921805.1 of Phalacrocorax carbo. NCBI lineage: Eukaryota > Metazoa > Chordata > Aves > Suliformes > Phalacrocoracidae > Phalacrocorax > Phalacrocorax carbo. The sequence continues at coordinate 16,872 of NW_026990283.1, read as the reverse complement.
GGCCCATTCCGGGGTGCCAGGGCCGGTCCGTTTTTTGCCGCGGCGGCCCATTCCGGGGTGCCGGCTCCGGTCCGTTTTTTGACGCGGCGGCCCATTCCGGGGTGCCGGGGCCGGTCCGTTTTTTGACACGGCGGCCCATTCCGGGGTGCCGGAGCCGGTCCGTTTTTTGACGCGGCGGCCCATTCCGGGGTGCCGGACCCGGTCCGTTTTTTGCCGCGGCAGCCCATTCCGGGGTGCCGGACCCGGTCCGTTTTTTGCCGCGGCGGCCCATTCCGGGGTGCCGGACCCGGTCCGTTTTTTGCCGCGGCGGCCCATTCCGGGGTGCCGGCTCTGATCCGTTGTTTGCCGCGGCGGCCCATTCGGGGGGGCCGGCTCCGGTCCGTTTTTGCCGCGGCGGCCCATTCCGGGGTGCCGGGGCCGGTCCGTTTTTTGCCACGGCGGCCCATTCCGGGGTGCCGGACCCGGTCCGTTTTTTGCCGCGGCGGCCCATTCCGGGGTGCCGGGGCCGGTCCGTTTTTTTGCCGCGGCGGCCCATTCCGGGGTGCCGGCTCCGGTCCGTTTTTTGCCGCGGCGGCCCATTCCGGGGTGCCGGGGCCGGTCCATTTTTTTGCCGCGGCGGCCCATTCCAGGGTGCCAGCTCCGGTCCGTTTTTTGCCGCGGCGGCCCATTCCGGGGTGCCGGGGCCGGTCCGTTTTTTGACGCGGCGGCCCATTCCGGGGTGCCGGACCCGGTCCGTTTTTTGACGCGGCGGCCCATTCCGGGGTGCCGGACCCGGTCCGTTTTTTGACGCGGCGGCCCATTCCGGGGTGCCGGGGCCGGTCCGTTTTTTGACGCGGCGGCCCATTCCGGGGTGCCGGCTCCGGTCCGTTTTTTGCCGCGGCGGCCCATTCCGGGGTGCCGGGGCCGGTCCGTTTTTTGCCGCGGCGGCCCATTCCGGGGTGCCGGGGCCGGTCCGTTTTTTGCCGCGGCGGCCCATTCCGGGGTGCCGGCTCCGGTCCGTTTTTTTCCGCGGCGGCCCATTCCGGGGTGCCGGTGCCGGTCCGCTTTTGCCACGGCGGCCCATTCCGGGGTGCCGGACCCGGTCCGTTTTTTGCCGCGGCGGCCCATTCCGGGGTGCCGGCGCCGGTCTGTTTTTTGACGCAGCGGCCCATTCCGGGGTGCCGGAGCCGGTCCGTTTTTTGCCGCGGCGGCCCATTCCGGGGTGCCGGAGCCGGTCCGTTTTTTGCCGCGGCGGACCATTCCGGGGTGCCGGGGCCGGTCCGTTTTTTGACGCGGCGGCCCATTCCGGGGTGCCGGAGCCGGTCCGTTTTTTGCCGCGGCGGCCCATTCCGGGGTGCCGGGGCCGGTCCGTTTTTTGCCGCGGCAGCCCATTCCGGGGTGCCGGGGCCGGTCCGTTTTTTGCCGCGGCGGCCCATTCCGGGGTGCCGGCTCCGGTCCGTTTTTTGCCGCGGCGGCCCATTCCGGGGTGCCGGCGCCGGTCCGTTTTTTGCCGCGGCGGCCCATTCCGGGGTGCCGGCGCCGGTCCGTTTTTTGCCGCGGCAGCCCATTCCGGGGGGCCGGCTCCGGTCCGTTTTTTGCCGCGGCGGCCCATTCCGGGGTGCCGGCGCTGGTCCGTTTTTTGCCGCGGCGGCCCATTCCGGGCTGCCGGCTCCGGTCCGTTTTTTGCCGCGGCGGCCCATTCCGGGGTGCCGGAGCCGGTCCGTCTTTTGCCGCGGCGGCCCATTCCGGGGTGCCGGCTCTGGTCCGTTTTTTGCCGCGGCGGCCCATTCCGGGGTGCCGGGGCCGGTCCGTTTTTTGCCGCAGCGGCCCATTCCGGGCTGCCGGCTCCGGTCCGTTTTTTTGCCGCGGCGGCCCATTCCGGGGTGCCGGGGCCGGTCCGTTTTTTGCCGCGGCGGCCCATTCCGGGGTGCCGGACTCGGTCCGTTTTTTGCCGCGGCGGCCCATTCCGGGGTGCCGGGGCCGGTCCGTTTTTTGCCGCGGCGGCCCATTCCGGGGTGCCGGCGCTGGTCCGTTTTTTGCCGCGGCGGCCCATTCCGGGCTGCCGGCTCCGGTCCGTTTTTTGCCGCGGCGGCCCATTCCGGGGTGCCGGGGCCGGTCCGTTTTTTGCCGCGGCGGCCCATTCCGGGGTGCCGGCACCGGTCCGTTTTTTGCCGCGGCGGCCCATTCCGGGGTGCCGGCGCCGGTCCGTTTTTTGCCGCGGCGGCCCATTCCGGGGTGCCGGACCCGGTCCGTTTTTTTGACGCGGCGGCCCATTCCGGGGTGCCGGCTCTGGTCCGTTTTTTGCCGCGGCGGCCCATTCCGGGGTGCCGGACCCGGTCCGTTTTTTGCCGCGGCAGCCCATTCCGGGGTGCCGGGGCCGGTCCGTTTTTTGCCGCGGCGTCCCATTCCGGGGTGCCGGCTCCGGTCCGTTTTTTGCCGCGGCGGCCCATTCCGGGGTGCCGGAGCCGGTCCGTTTTTTGCCGCGGCGGCCCATTCCGGGGTGCCGGAGCCGGTCCGTTTTTTGCCGCGGCGGCCCATTCCGGGGTGCCGGCTCTGGTCCGTTTTTTGCCGCGGCGGCCCATTCCGGGGTGCCGGGGCCGGTCCGTTTTTTGCCGCGGCGGCCCATTCCGGGGTGCCGGGGCCGGTCCGTTTTTTGCCGCGGCGGCCCATTCCGGGGTGCCGGCTCCGGTCCGTTTTTTGACGCGGCGGCCCATTCCGGGGTGCCGGACCCGGTCCGTTTTTTGCCACGGCAGCCCATTCCGGGGTGCCGGCTCCGGTCCGTTATTTGCCGCGGCGGCCCATTCCGGGGTGCCGGGGCCGGTCTGTTTTTTGCCACGGCGGCCCATTCCGGGGTGCCGGCTCCGGTCCGTTTTTTGCCGCGGCGGCCCATTCCGGGGTGCCGGGGCCGGTCCGTTTTTTGCCACGGCGGCCCATTCCGGGGTGCCGGGGCCGGTCCGTTTTTTGCCGCGGCGGCCCATTCCGGGGTGCCGGCTCCGGTCCGTTTTTTGACGCGGCGGCCCATTCCGGGGTGCCGGACCCGGTCCGTTTTTTGCCACGGCAGCCCATTCCGGGGTGCCGGCTCCGGTCCGTTATTTGCCGCGGCGGCCCATTCCGGGGTGCCGGGGCCGGTCCGTTTTTTGCCACGGCGGCCCATTCCGGGGTGCCGGCTCCGGTCCGTTTTTTTGCCGCGGCGGCCCATTCCGGGCTGCCGGGGCCGGTCCGTTTTTTGCCACGGCGGCCCATTCCGGGGTGCCGGCGCCGGTCCGTTTTTTGCCGCGGCGGCCCATTCCGGGGTGCCGGCGCCGGTCCGTTTTTTGACGCGGCGGCCCATTCCGGGGTGCCGGAGCCGGTCCGTTTTTTGCCGCGGCGGCCCATTCCGGGGTGCCGGCGCCGATCCGTTTTTTGCCGCGGCGGACCATTCCGGGGTGCCGAGGCCGGTCCGTTTTTTGCCGCGGCGGCCCATTCCGGGGTGCCGGGGCCGGTCCGTTTTTTGCCGCGGCGGCCCATTCCGGGGTGCCGGACCCGGTCCGTTTTTTGCCGCGGCGGACCATTCCGGGGTGCCGGGGCCGGTCCGTTTTTTGACGCGGCGGCCCATTCCGGGGTGCCGGAGCCGGTCCGTTTTTTGCCGCGGCGGCCCATTCCGGGGTGCCGGGGCCGGTCCGTTTTTTGCCGCGGCAGCCCATTCCGGGGTGCCGGGGCCGGTCCGTTTTTTGCCGCGGCGGCCCATTCCGGGGTGCCGGCTCCGGTCCGTTTTTTGCCGCGGCGGCCCATTCCGGGGTGCCGGCGCCGGTCCGTTTTTTGCCGCGGCGGCCCATTCCGGGGTGCCGGCGCCGGTCCGTTTTTTGCCGCGGCAGCCCATTCCGGGGGGCCGGCTCCGGTCCGTTTTTTGCCGCGGCGGCCCATTCCGGGGTGCCGGGGCCGGTCCGTTTTTTGCCGCGGCGGCCCATTCCGGGGTGCCGGGGCCGGTCCGTTTTTTGCCGCGGCGGCCCATTCCGGGGTGCCGGAGCCGGTCCGTCTTTTGCCGCGGCGGCCCATTCCGGGGTGCCGGCTCTGGTCCGTTTTTTGCCGCGGCGGCCCATTCCGGGGTGCCGGGGCCGGTCCGTTTTTTGCCGCAGCGGCCCATTCCGGGCTGCCGGCTCCGGTCCGTTTTTTGCCGCGGCGGCCCATTCCGGGGTGCCGGGGCCGGTCCGTTTTTTGCCGCGGCGGCCCATTCCGGGGTGCCGGACTCGGTCCGTTTTTTGCCGCGGCGGCCCATTCCGGGGTGCCGGGGCCGGTCCGTTTTTTGCCGCGGCGGCCCATTCCGGGGTGCCGGCGCTGGTCCGTTTTTTGCCGCGGCGGCCCATTCCGGGCTGCCGGCTCCGGTCCGTTTTTTGCCGCGGCGGCCCATTCCGGGGTGCCGGGGCCGGTCCGTTTTTTGCCGCGGCGGCCCATTCCGGGGTGCCGGCACCGGTCCGTTTTTTGCCGCGGCGGCCCATTCCGGGGTGCCGGCGCCGGTCCGTTTTTTGCCGCGGCGGCCCATTCCGGGGTGCCGGACCCGGTCCGTTTTTTGACGCGGCGGCCCATTCCGGGGTGCCGGCTCTGGTCCGTTTTTTGCCGCGGCGGCCCATTCCGGGGTGCCGGACCCGGTCCGTTTTTTGCCGCGGCAGCCCATTCCGGGGTGCCGGGGCCGGTCCGTTTTTTGCCGCGGCGTCCCATTCCGGGGTGCCGGCTCCGGTCCGTTTTTTGCCGCGGCGGCCCATTCCGGGGTGCCGGAGCCGGTCCGTTTTTTGCCGCGGCGGCCCATTCCGGGGTGCCGGAGCCGGTCCGTTTTTTGCCGCGGCGGCCCATTCCGGGGGTGCCGGCTCTGGTCCGTTTTTTGCCGCGGCGGCCCATTCCGGGGTGCCGGCTCTGGTCCGTTTTTTGCCGCGGCGGCCCATTCCGGGGTGCCGGGGCCGGTCCGTTTTTTGCCGCGGCGGCCCATTCCGGGGTGCCGGGGCCGGTCCGTTTTTTGCCGCGGCGGCCCATTCCGGGGTGCCGGCTCCGGTCCGTTTTTTGACGCGGCGGCCCATTCCGGGGTGCCGGACCCGGTCCGTTTTTTGCCACGGCAGCCCATTCCGGGGTGCCGGCTCCGGTCCGTTATTTGCCGCGGCGGCCCATTCCGGGGTGCCGGGGCCGGTCTGTTTTTTGCCACGGCGGCCCATTCCGGGGGTGCCGGCTCCGGTCCGTTTTTTGCCGCGGCGGCCCATTCCGGGGTGCCGGGGCCGGTCCGTTTTTTGCCACGGCGGCCCATTCCGGGGTGCCGGGGCCGGTCCGTTTTTTGCCGCGGCGGCCCATTCCGGGGTGCCGGCTCCGGTCCGTTTTTTGACGCGGCGGCCCATTCCGGGGTGCCGGACCCGGTCCGTTTTTTGCCACGGCGGCCCATTCCGGGGTGCCGGCTCCGGTCCGTTATTTGCCGCGGCGGCCCATTCCGGGGTGCCGGGGCCGGTCTGTTTTTTGCCACGGCGGCCCATTCCGGGGTGCCGGCTCCGGTCCGTTTTTTGCCGCGGCGGCCCATTCCGGGCTGCCGGGGCCGGTCCGTTTTTTGCCACGGCGGCCCATTCCGGGGGTGCCGGCGCCGGTCCGTTTTTTGCCGCGGCGGCCCATTCCGGGGTGCCGGCGCCGGTCCGTTTTTTGACGCGGCGGCCCATTCCGGGGTGCCGGAGCCGGTCCGTTTTTTGCCGCGGCGGCCCATTCCGGGGTGCCGGCGCCGATCCGTTTTTTGCCGCGGCGGACCATTCCGGGGTGCCGAGGCCGGTCCGTTTTTTGCCGCGGCGGCCCATTCCGGGGTGCCGGCTCCGGTCCGTTTTTTTGCCGCGGCGGCCCATTCCGGGGTGCCGGAGCCGGTCCGTTTTTTGCCGCGGCGGCCCATTCCGGGGTGCCGGAGCCGGTCCCGTTTTTTGCCGCGGCGGCCCATTCCGGGGTGCCGGCTCTGGTCCGTTTTTGCCGCGGCGGCCCATTCCGGGGTGCCGGCTCTGGTCCGTTTTTTGCCGCGGCGGCCCATTCCGGGGTGCCGGGGCCGGTCCGTTTTTTGCGCGGCGGCCCATTCCGGGGTGCCGGGGCCGGTCCGTTTTTTGCCGCGGCGGCCCATTCCGGGGTGCCGGCTCCGGTCCGTTTTTTGACGCGGCGGCCCATTCCGGGGTGCCGGACCCGGTCCGTTTTTTGCCACGGCAGCCCATTCCGGGGTGCCGGCTCCGGTCCGTTATTTGCCGCGGCGGCCCATTCCGGGGTGCCGGGGCCGGTCTGTTTTTTGCCACGGCGGCCCATTCCGGGGTGCCGGCTCCGTCCGTTTTTTGCCGCGGCGGCCCATTCCGGGGTGCCGGGGCGGTCCGTTTTTTGCCACGGCGGCCCATTCCGGGGTGCCGGGGCCGGTCCGTTTTTTGCCGCGGCGGCCCATTCCGGGGTGCCGCTCCGGTCCGTTTTTTGACGCGGCGGCCCATTCCGGGGTGCCGGACCCGGTCCCGTTTTTTGCCACGGCGGCCCATTCCGGGGTGCCGGAGCCGGTCCGTTTTTTGCCGCGGCGGCCCATTCCGGGGTGCCGGGGCCGGTCTGTTTTTTGCCACGGCGGCCCATTCCGGGGTGCCGGCTCCGGTCCGTTTTTTGCCGCGGCGGCCCATTCCGGGCTGCCGGGGCCGGTCCGTTTTTTGCCACGGCGGCCCATTCCGGGGTGCCGGCGCCGGTCCGTTTTTTGCCGCGGCGGCCCATTCCGGGGTGCCGGCGCCGGTCCGTTTTTTGACGCGGCGGCCCATTCCGGGGTGCCGGAGCCGGTCCGTTTTTTGCCGCGGCGGCCCATTCCGGGGTGCCGGCGCCGATCCGTTTTTTGCCGCGGCGGACCATTCCGGGGTGCCGAGGCCGGTCCGTTTTTTGCCGCGGCGGCCCATTCCGGGGTGCCGGGGCCGGTCCGTTTTTTGCCGCGGCGGCCCATTCCGGGGTGCCGGGGCCGGTCCGTTTTTTGCCGCGGCGGCCCATTCCGGGGTGCCGGCTCCGGTCCGTTTTTTGCCGCGGCGGCCCATTCCGGGGTGCCGGGGCCGGTCCGTTTTTTGCCGCGGCGGCCCATTCCGGGGTGCCGGGGCCGGTCCGTTTTTTGCCGCGGCGGCCCATTCCGGGGTGCCGGAGCCGGTCCGTCTTTTGCCGCGGCAGCCCATTCCGGGGTGCCGGCTCTGGTCCGTTTTTTGCCGCGGCGGCCCATTCCGGGGTGCCGGGGCCGGTCCGTTTTTTGCCGCAGCGGCCCATTCCGGGCTGCCGGCTCCGGTCCGTTTTTTGCCGCGGCGGCCCATTCCGGGGTGCCGGAGCCGGTCCGTTTTTTGCCGCGGCGGCCCATTCCGGGGTGCCGGACCCGGTCCGTTTTTTGCCGCGGCGGCCCATTCCGGGGTGCCGGGGCCGGTCCGTTTTTTGCCGCGGCGGCCCATTCCGGGGTGCCGGCGCTGGTCCGTTTTTTGCCGCGGCGGCCCATTCCGGGCTGCCGGCTCCGGTCCGTTTTTTGCCGCGGCGGCCCATTCCGGGGTGCCGGCCCCGGTCCGTTTTTTGCCGCGGCGGCCCATTCCGGGGTGCCGGCGCCGGTCCGTTTTTTGCCGCGGCGGCCCATTCCGGGGTGCCGGCGCCGGTCCGTTTTTTGCCGCGGCGGCCCATTCCGGGGTGCCGGGGCCGGTCCGTTTTTTGACGCGGCGGCCCATTCCGGGGTGCCGGCTCTGGTCCGTTTTTTGCCGCGGCGGCCCATTCCGGGGTGCCGGACCCGGTCCGTTTTTTGCCGCGGCAGCCCATTCCGGGGTGCCGGGGCCGGTCCGTTTTTTGCCGCGGCGTCCCATTCCGGGGTGCCGGCTCCGGTCCGTTTTTTGCCGCGGCGGCCCATTCCAGGGTGCCGGCGCCGGTCCGTTTTTTGCCGCGGCGGCCCATTCCGGGGTGCCGGACCCGGTCCGTTTTTTGCCACGGCGGCCCATTCCGGGGTGCCGGCGCCGGTCCGTTTTTTGCCGCGGCGGACCATTCCGGGGTGCCGGGGCCGGTCCGTTTTTTGACGCGGCGGCCCATTCCGGGGTGCCGGCCCCGGTCCGTTTTTTGCCGCGGTGGCCCATTCCGGGGTGCCGGAGCCGGTCCGTTTTTTGCCGCGGCGGCCCATTCCGGGGTGCCGGGGCCGGTCCGTTTTTTGACGCGGCGGCCCATTTCGGGGTGCCGGCTCCGGTCCGTTTTTTGCCGCGGCAGCCCATTCCGGGGTGCCGGACCCGGTCCATTTTTTGCCGCGGCAGCCCATTCCGGGGTGCCGGCTCCGGTCCGTTTTTTGCCGCGGCGGCCCATTCCGGGGTGCCGGGGCCGGTCCGTTTTTTGCCGCGGCAGCCCATTCCGGGGTGCCGGACCCGGTCCGTTTTTTGCCGCGGCGGCCCATTCCGGGGTGCCGGAGTCGGTCCGTTTTTTGCCGCGGCGGCCCATTCCGGGGTGCCGGCGCCGGTCCGTTTTTTGCCGCGGCGGCCCATTCCGGGGTGCCGGGGCTGGTCCGTTTTTTGCCGCGGCGGCCCATTCCGGGCTGCCGGCTCCGGTCCGTTTTTTGCCGCGGCGGCCCATTCCGGGGTGCCGGGGCCGGTCCGTTTTTTGCCGCGGCGGCCCATTCCGGGGTGCCGGGGCCGGTCCGTTTTTTGCCGCGGTGGCCCATTCCGGGGTGCCGGCGCCGGTCCGTTTTTTGCCGCGGCGGCCCATTCCAGGGTGCCGGGGCCGGTCCGTTTTTTGCCGCGGCGGCCCATTCCGGGGTGCCGGCTCCGGTCCGTTTTTTGCCGCGGCGGCCCATTCCGGGGTGCCGGGCCCGGTCCGTTTTTTGCCGCGGCGGCCCATTCCGGGGTGCCGCCTCCGGTCCGTTTTTTGACGCGGCGGCCCATTCCAGGGTGCCGGCTCCGGTCCGTTTTTTGCCGCGGCGGCCCATTCCGGGGTGCCGGAGCTGGTCCATTTTTTGCCGCGGCGGCCCTATCCGGGGTGCCAGGGCCGGTCCGTTTTTTGCCGCGGCGGCCCATTCCGGGGTGCCGGGGCCGGTCCGTTTTTTACCGCGGCGGCCCATTCCGTGGTGCCGGGGCCGGTCCGTTTTTTGCCGCGGCGGCCCATTCCGGGGTGCCGGACCCGGTCCGTTTTTTACTGCGGCGGCCCATTCCGGGGTGCCGGGGCCGGTCCGTTTTTTGCCGCGGCGGCCCATTCCGGGGTGCCGGCTCCGGTCCGTTTTTTGCCGCGGCGGCCCATTCCGGGGTGCCGGGGCCGGTCCGTTTTTTGCCGCGGCGGCCCATTCCGGGGTGCCGGAGCCGGTCCGTTTTTTGCCGCGGCGGCCCATTCCGGGGTGCCGGAGCCGGTCCGTTTTTTGCCGCGGCAGCCCATTCCGGGGTGCCGGGGCCGGTCCGTTTTTTGCCGCGGCGGCCCATTCCGGGGTGCCGGCTCCGGTCCGTTTTTTGCCACGGCGGCCCATTCCGGGGTGCCGGGGCCGGTCCGTTTTTTGCCGCGGCGGCCCATTCCGGGGTGCCGGACCCGGTCCGTTTTTTGCCGCGGCGGCCCATTCCGGGGTGCCAGACCCGGTCCGTTTTTTGCCGCGGCGGCCCATTCCGGGGTGCCGGCGCCGGTCTGTTTTTTGCCGCGGCGGCCCATTCCGGGGTGCCGGACCCGGTCCGTTTTTTGCCGCGGCGGCCCATTCCGGGGTGCCGGAGCCGGTCCGTTTTTTGCCGCGGCGGCCCATTCCGGGGTGCCGGCTCCGGTCCGTTTTTTGCCGCGGCGGCCCATTCCGGGGTGCCGGACCCGGTCCGTTTTTTGACGCGGCGGCCCATTCCGGGGTGCACGACCGGTCCGTTTTTTGCCGCGGCGGCCCATTCCGGGGTGCCGGGGCCGGTCCGTTTTTTGCCGCGGCGTCCCATTCCGGGGTGCCGGCTCCGGTCCGTTTTTTGCCGCGGCGGCCCATTCCAGGGTGCCGGCTCCGATCCGTTTTTTGCCGCGGCGGCCCATTCCGGGGTGCCGGCGCCGGTCCGTTTTTTGACGCGGCGGCCCATTCCGGGGTGCAAGAGCCGGTCCGTTTTTTGCCGCGGCGGCCCATTCCGGGGTGCCGGACTCGGTCCGTTTTTTGCCGCGGCGGCCCATTCCGGGGTGCCGGGGCCGGTCCGTTTTTTGCCGCGGCGGCCCATTCCGGGGTGCCGGGGCCGGTCTGTTTTTTGCCGCGGCGGCCCATTCCGGGGTGCCGGACCCGGTCCGTTTTTTGCCGCGGCGGCCCATTCCGGGGTGCCGGCTCCGGTCCGTTTTTTGCCGCGGCGGCCCATTCCGGGGTGCCGGACCCGGTCCGTTTTTTGCCGCGGCGGCCCATTCCGGGGTGCCGGAGCTGGTCCGTTTTTTGCCGCGGCGGCCCATTCCGGGGTGCGGGAGCCGGTCCGTTTTTTGACGCGGCGGCCCATTCCGGGGTGCCGGAGCCGGTCCGTTTTTTGCCGCGGCAGCCCATTCCGGGGTGCCGGACCCGGTCCGTTTTTTGCCGCGGCGGCCCATTCCGGGGTGCCGGACCCGGTCCGTTTTTTGCCGCGGCGGCCCATTCCGGTGGGCCGGCTCCGGTCCGTTTTTTGCCGCGGCGGCCCATTCCGGGGTGCCGGACCCGGTCCGTTTTTTTCCGCGGCGGCCCATTCCGGGGTGCCAGGGCCGGTCCGTTTTTTGCCGCGGCGGCCCATTCCGGGGTGCCGGCGCCGGTCCGTTTTTTGCCGCGGCGGCCCATTCCGGGGTGCCGGCTCCGGTCCGTTTTTTGCCGCGGCGGCCCATTCCAGGGTGCCGGCTCCGATCCGTTTTTTGCCGCGGCGGCCCATTCCGGGGTGCCGGAGCCGGTCCGTTTTTTGCCGCGGCGGCCCATTCTGGGGTGCCGGCTCCGGTCCGTTTTTTGCCGCGGCGGCCCATTCCGGGGTGCCGGGGCCGGTCCGTTTTTTGCCGCGGCGGCCCATTCCGGGGTGCCGGACCCGGTCTGTTTTTTGCCGCGGCGGCCCATTCCAGGGTGCCGGCTCCGGTCCGTTTTTTGCCGCGGCGGCCCATTCCGGGGTGCCGGCGCCAGTCCGTTTTTTGCCGCGGCGGCCCATTCCGGGGTGCCGGCTCCGGTCCGTTTTTTGCCGCGGCGGCCCATTCCGGGGTGCCGGGGCCGGTCCGTTTTTTGCCGCGGCGGCCCATTCCGGGGTGCCGGGGCCGGTCCGTTTTTTGCCGCGGCGGCCCATTCCGGGGTGCCGGGGCCGGTCCGTTTTTTGCCGCGGCGGCCCATTCCGGGGTGCCGGACCCGGTCCGTTTTTTGCCGCGGCGGCCCATTCCGGGGTGCCGGACCCGGTCCATTTTTTGCCGCGGCAGCCCATTCCGGGGTGCCGGGGCCGGTCCGTTTTTTGCCGCGGCGGCCCATTCCGGGGTGCCGGGGCCGGTCCGTTTTTTGCCGCGGCGGCCCATTCCGGGGTGCCGGACCCGGTCCGTTTTTTGCCGCGGCGGCCCATTCCGGGGTGCCGGACCCGGTCCATTTTTTGCCGCGGCAGCCCATTCCGGGGTGCCGGCTCCGGTCCGTTTTTTGCCGCGGCGGCCCATTCCGGGGTGCCGGACCCGGTCCGTTTTTTGCCGCGGCGGCCCATTCCGGGGTGCCGGACCCGGTCCGTTTTTTGCCGCGGCAGCCCATTCCGGGGTGCCGGACCCGGTCCATTTTTTGCCGCGGCAGCCCATTCCGGGGTGCCGGCTCCGGTCCGTTTTTTGCCGCGGCGGCCCATTCCGGGGTGCCGGGGCCGGTCCGTTTTTTGCCGCGGCAGCCCATTCCGGGGTGCCGGACCCGGTCCGTTTTTTGCCGCGGCGGCCCATTCCGGGGTGCCGGAGTCGGTCCGTTTTTTGCCGCGGCGGCCCATTCCGGGGTGCCGGCGCCGGTCCGTTTTTTGCCGCGGCGGCCCATTCCGGGGTGCCGGGGCTGGTCCGTTTTTTGCCGCGGCGGCCCATTCCGGGCTGCCGGCTCCGGTCCGTTTTTTGCCGCGGCGGCCCATTCCGGGGTGCCGGGGCCGGTCCGTTTTTTGCCGCGGCGGCCCATTCCGGGGTGCCGGGGCCGGTCCGTTTTTTGCCGCGGTGGCCCATTCCGGGGTGCCGGCGCCGGTCCGTTTTTTGCCGCGGCGGCCCATTCCAGGGTGCCGGGGCCGGTCCGTTTTTTGCCGCGGCGGCCCATTCCGGGGTGCCGGCTCCGGTCCGTTTTTTGCCGCGGCGGCCCATTCCGGGGTGCCGGGCCCGGTCCGTTTTTTGCCGCGGCGGCCCATTCCGGGGTGCCGCCTCCGGTCCGTTTTTTGACGCGGCGGCCCATTCCAGGGTGCCGGCTCCGGTCCGTTTTTTGCCGCGGCGGCCCATTCCGGGGTGCCGGAGCTGGTCCATTTTTTGCCGCGGCGGCCCTATCCGGGGTGCCAGGGCCGGTCCGTTTTTTGCCGCGGCGGCCCATTCCGGGGTGCCGGGGCCGGTCCGTTTTTTACCGCGGCGGCCCATTCCGTGGTGCCGGGGCCGGTCCGTTTTTTGCCGCGGCGGCCCATTCCGGGGTGCCGGACCCGGTCCGTTTTTTACTGCGGCGGCCCATTCCGGGGTGCCGGGGCCGGTCCGTTTTTTGCCGCGGCGGCCCATTCCGGGGTGCCGGCTCCGGTCCGTTTTTTGCCGCGGCGGCCCATTCCGGGGTGCCGGGGCCGGTCCGTTTTTTGCCGCGGCGGCCCATTCCGGGGTGCCGGAGCCGGTCCGTTTTTTGCCGCGGCGGCCCATTCCGGGGTGCCGGAGCCGGTCCGTTTTTTGCCGCGGCAGCCCATTCCGGGGTGCCGGGGCCGGTCCGTTTTTTGCCGCGGCGGCCCATTCCGGGGTGCCGGCTCCGGTCCGTTTTTTGCCACGGCGGCCCATTCCGGGGTGCCGGGGCCGGTCCGTTTTTTGCCGCGGCGGCCCATTCCGGGGTGCCGGACCCGGTCCGTTTTTTGCCGCGGCGGCCCATTCCGGGGTGCCAGACCCGGTCCGTTTTTTGCCGCGGCGGCCCATTCCGGGGTGCCGGCGCCGGTCTGTTTTTTGCCGCGGCGGCCCATTCCGGGGTGCCGGACCCGGTCCGTTTTTTGCCGCGGCGGCCCATTCCGGGGTGCCGGAGCCGGTCCGTTTTTTGCCGCGGCGGCCCATTCCGGGGTGCCGGCTCCGGTCCGTTTTTTGCCGCGGCGGCCCATTCCGGGGTGCCGGACCCGGTCCGTTTTTTGACGCGGCGGCCCATTCCGGGGTGCACGACCGGTCCGTTTTTTGCCGCGGCGGCCCATTCCGGGGTGCCGGGGCCGGTCCGTTTTTTGCCGCGGCGTCCCATTCCGGGGTGCCGGCTCCGGTCCGTTTTTTGCCGCGGCGGCCCATTCCAGGGTGCCGGCTCCGATCCGTTTTTTGCCGCGGCGGCCCATTCCGGGGTGCCGGCGCCGGTCCGTTTTTTGACGCGGCGGCCCATTCCGGGGTGCAAGAGCCGGTCCGTTTTTTGCCGCGGCGGCCCATTCCGGGGTGCCGGACTCGGTCCGTTTTTTGCCGCGGCGGCCCATTCCGGGGTGCCGGGGCCGGTCCGTTTTTTGCCGCGGCGGCCCATTCCGGGGTGCCGGGGCCGGTCTGTTTTTTGCCGCGGCGGCCCATTCCGGGGTGCCGGACCCGGTCCGTTTTTTGCCGCGGCGGCCCATTCCGGGGTGCCGGCTCCGGTCCGTTTTTTGCCGCGGCGGCCCATTCCGGGGTGCCGGACCCGGTCCGTTTTTTGCCGCGGCGGCCCATTCCGGGGTGCCGGAGCTGGTCCGTTTTTTGCCGCGGCGGCCCATTCCGGGGTGCGGGAGCCGGTCCGTTTTTTGACGCGGCGGCCCATTCCGGGGTGCCGGAGCCGGTCCGTTTTTTGCCGCGGCAGCCCATTCCGGGGTGCCGGACCCGGTCCGTTTTTTGCCGCGGCGGCCCATTCCGGGGTGCCGGACCCGGTCCGTTTTTTGCCGCGGCGGCCCATTCCGGTGGGCCGGCTCCGGTCCGTTTTTTGCCGCGGCGGCCCATTCCGGGGTGCCGGACCCGGTCCGTTTTTTTCCGCGGCGGCCCATTCCGGGGTGCCAGGGCCGGTCCGTTTTTTGCCGCGGCGGCCCATTCCGGGGTGCCGGCGCCGGTCCGTTTTTTGCCGCGGCGGCCCATTCCGGGGTGCCGGCTCCGGTCCGTTTTTTGCCGCGGCGGCCCATTCCAGGGTGCCGGCTCCGATCCGTTTTTTGCCGCGGCGGCCCATTCCGGGGTGCCGGAGCCGGTCCGTTTTTTGCCGCGGCGGCCCATTCCGGGGTGCCGGGGCCGGTCCGTTTTTTGCCGCGGCGGCCCATTCCGGGGTGCCGGGGCCGGTCCGTTTTTTGCCGCGGCGGCCCATTCCGGGGTGCCGGGGCCGGTCCGTTTTTTGCCGCGGCGGCCCATTCCGGGGTGCCGGACCCGGTCCGTTTTTTGCCGCGGCGGCCCATTCCGGGGTGCCGGACCCGGTCCGTTTTTTGCCGCGGCGGCCCATTCCGGGGTGCCGGCTCCGGTCCGTTTTTTGCCGCGGCGGCCCATTCCGGGGTGCCGGACCCGGTCCGTTTTTTGACGCGGCGGCCCATTCCGGGGTGCCGGGGCCGGTCCGTTTTTTGCCGCGGCGGCCCATTCCGGGGTGCCGGCGCCGGTCCGTTTTTTGACGCGGCGGCCCATTCCGGGGTGCCGGAGCCGGTCCGTTTTTTGACGCGGCGGCCCATTCCGGGGTGCCGGCGCCGGTCCGTTTTTTGCCGCGGCGGACCATTCCGGGGTGCCGGGGCCGGTCCGTTTTTTGACGCGGCAGCCCATTCCGGGGTGCCGGAGCCGGTCCGTTTTTTGCCGCGGCGGCCCATTCCGGGGTGCCGGCGCCGGTCCGTTTTTTGCCGCGGCGGCCCATTCCGGGGTGCCGGGGCCGGTCCGTTTTTTGCCGCGGCGGCCCATTCCGGGGTGCCGGCTCCGGCCCGTTTTTTGCCGCGGCGGCCCATTCCGGGGTGCCGGGGCCGGTCCGTTTTTTGCCGCGGCGGCCCATTCCGGGGTGCCGGGGCCGGTCCGTTTTTTGCCGCGGCGGCCCATTCCGGGGTGCCGGCTCCGGTCCGTTTTTTGCCGCGGCGGCCCATTCCGGGGTGCCGGGGCCGGTCCGTTTTTTGCCGCGGCGGCCCATTCCGGGGTGCCGGACCCGGTCCGTTTTTTGCCGCGGCGGCCCATTCCGGGGTGCCGGAGCCGGTCCGTTTTTTGACGCGGCGGCCCATTCCGGGGTGCCGGACCCGGTCCGTTTTTTGCCGCGGCGGCCCATTCTGGGGTGCCGGAGCCGGTCCGTTTTTTGCCGCGGCGGCCCATTCCGGGGTGCCGGACCCGGTCCGTTTTTTGCCGCGGCGGCCCATTCCGGGGTGCCGGCGCCGGTCCGTTTTTTGCCGCGGCGGCCCATTCCGGGGTGCGGGGGCCGGTCCGTTTTTTGACGCGGCGGCCCATTCCGGGGTGCCGGCTCCAGTCCGTTTTTTGCCGCGGCGGCCCATTCCGGGGTGCCGGGGCCGGTCCGTTTTTTGCCGCGGCGGCCCATTCCGGGGTGCCGGACCCGGTCCGTTTTTTGCCGCGGCGGCCCATTCCGGGGTGCCGGCTCCGGTCCGTTTTTTGCCGCGGCGGCCCATTCCGGGGTGCCGGGGCCGGTCCGTTTTTTGCCGCGGCGGCCCATTCCGGGGTGCCGGAGCCGGTCCGTTTTTTGCCGCGGCGGCCCATTCCGGGCTGCCGGGGCCGGTCCGTTTTTTGCCGCGGCGGCCCATTCCGGGGTGCCGGCGCCGGTCTGTTTTTTGCCGCGGCGGCCCATTCCGGGGTGCCGGAGCCGGTCCGTTTTTTGCCGCGGCGGCCCATTCCGGGGTGCCGGAGCCGGTCCGTTTTTTGCCGCGGCGGCCCATTCCGGGGTGCCGGCTCCGGTCCGTTTTTTGCCGCGGCGGCCCATTCCGGGGTGCCGGACCCGGTCCGTTTTTTGACGCGGCGGCCCATTCCGGGGTGCTCGGGCCGGTCCGTTTTTTGCCGCGGCGGCCCATTCCGGGGTGCCGGAGCCGGTCCGTTTTTTGACGCGGCGGCCCATTCCGGGGTGCCGGCTCCGGTCCGTTTTTTGCCGCGGCAGCCCATTCCGGGGTGCCGGGGCCGGTCCGTTTTTTGCCGCGGCGGCCCATTCCGGGGTGCCGGGGCCGGTCCGTTTTTTGCCGCGGCGGCCCATTCCGGGGTGCCGGCTCCGGTCCGTTTTTTGCCGCGGCGGCCCATTCCAGGGTGCCAGGGCCGGTCCGTTTTTTGCCTCGGCGGCCCATTCCGGGGTGCCGGCGCCGGTCCGTTTTTTGCCGCGGCGGCCCATTCCGGGGTGCCGGCTCCGGTCCGTTTTTTGCCGCGGCGGCCCATTCCGGGGTGCCGGGGCCGGTCCGTTTTTTGCCGCGGCGGCCCATTCCGGGGTGCCAGACCCGGTCCGTTTTTTGCCGCGGCGGCCCATTCCGGGGTGCCGGCGCCGGTCTGTTTTTTGCCGCGGCGGCCCATTCCGGGGTGCCGGGGCCGGTCCGTTTTTTGCCGCGGCGGCCCATTCCGGGGTGCCGGACCCGGTCCGTTTTTTGCCGCGGCGGCCCATTCCGGGGTGCCGGCTCCGGTCCGTTTTTTGCCGCGGCGGCCCATTCCGGGGTGCCGGACCCGGTCCGTTTTTTGACGCGGCGGCCCATTCCGGGGTGCTCGGGCCAGTCCGTTTTTTGCCGCGGCGGCCCATTCCGGGGTGCCGGAGCCGGTCCGTTTTTTGACGCGGCGGCCCATTCCGGGGTGCCGGAGCCGGTCCGTTTTTTGCCGCGGCAGCCCATTCCGGGGTGCCGGGGCCGGTCCGTTTTTTGCCGCGGCGGCCCATTCCGGGGTGCC